>NC_056745.1:1102106639-1102406639 GCF_019279795.1 Protopterus annectens | reverse complement strand
TACCAGTAGTGGAAAAAATAGATGTGGAAGTAAATATTCACTGCCAGGAAAAAAAGGCACTCTTTGAATACTGGATCAACAGAAAAAAATAAAAAAAACAAAAAGTGTGGGATCATACACTCAGTCAACACCCACAATCCTGGGTAATCAACCAACACTGAAGGTGAGATCTAGCACTCTGTCATTTTCTTTAACCACTCATGCAGTGTAATTCCAATGATCGCAGAAAATCAAAGGTCAAAAAACCCAAATCCGTGTTGTAGTGAAGTTGTAGAAAGCCAACGGCCCTGGACTAAACACAACACAAACAACTAGTAACCAAGAAAAGGTGTGCAAAAATGCATAAGACTCAACAAAACTAAGAAACAAAAACAAGGTTGACATAGTCCAAAGTAACAGGCAGCAGTAACCAGAAAGTTCACTTTATTGAGACTAAGGTTAAACACTTTCGTCCATCCACTTGGACCTCTCCAAAACAATAAAACACCTACAACTCTCTCCTTATATACTCCCTCATTTAAAACATAATTGGAAAGTAGATAATAGTTAATTATCAATAAAGATGTTAAAGCCAAAGGCTCAGTGTGAGTGTGCAGTATAAACAAAATGTAATGTTTGAGATCATACAAAGATATTACTGGCAAGCATGACATGATATCAGCCTTCACTGCAATAGAAGCTCATGTCTTTTAATCTGAGCCTAGTACCACCTCTAGCTTTAGAGATTGCAGATGTTAAAATGCTGCTCGAACCGCAGAAGATGGAGCTGAAGGTGAGATGCTGGTGATCAAAGCATCTGAGAGAATGAAACAGTTTGCAGGGGATGAAAGGAAGCATCAGCATGAACTAGCCAAGGTGCAGGAAAGGAAGATAGTGACTCCACAAAAAATATTCTGAGCACTCTTTGCTAAATAAACATGAGTAGCAAAGGTGACAGTGCAGCTCAGGATGTCAAGATCAGTATTAAACTGTTTTCAGTTTAATTTTCCAAGTGGTTTAAGTTTCTAATACCATGACAGGACTGGCCCCATTCCCAAGTCAGGGTATGATTAAAGTTCATGAAACTAGAATTGTTTCCGTCTTTGATGTTAGCCAAAAGTGCTCCTCACAACACCTGTTATGTACCCAGAACTGACTCCTGCAGTTCATACAAAATTAAATGTATCAGTAGCATATTTAAATAAGACTGTAAATTCTTTTTTATGAGACCCATAGCTCCTACTCCTATTGGAAGTGTCTGGGTATCCTTCTTACTCCTTGCTCTTGTTTCTGATGGCAAACCCTGATAGTTTATGACTTTGTGTCTCTCTGTATGTACGACATTGTAATCACTAGGTGTAGCAGTTTCATTGTTCAGTGCTACTTTTGTGTTTTATAGGTTCATAGTGTTTACTAGGCTAATGACCACGAGGGCCTTTTTAAGCCTAGCCATGCATCCCAAATCTCTCACAAGTTCTGATACCCTTGATAAGTGTAAGCATGGGTCTGGGAGATTAACCATTTACAGGTTACCTGTGTCCAACAGAGACATAGGTACCAAGCCAGGGATTCATTTTCAGTTTCCCATTCAATTGTCCAAGCTGTACTTGAATTGGGTTATGGAGCAACTCTGCTTCACATGGATGGGGTGCCTGTTCCATAGATGGGGTAGTCTCTGGGATACATACCTATCTCTCCTGCAGATCCTATTTGTATCACAGGTCTTTAGAGCGGGTAATTCTTGTGATGTTTATTTTGTGGATATGCATTTGATCCATCAGAGTGAGGTCTGACAATGTCCTGTATGCATACATCTCCCCTCAAAAGCCTGTAGGAGACAGAATACAGTGACAGGGCCTTGAAGCGGTGTACACAGGACATTTTACTTACTCCTTGTATTCTTTTAGTGAGGAACCTCTGTGGACATTCCAATTGTTGGATAAGCCTGGTTAGGTACATACCAAAGGGGACATTGTACTCAATGAAAGGTCTGATGAATGCAGAATATAGTGGAACAATGACTTCCTTGGACTTAGATGCCATACCTTTGTTTATAAGTTGCGCAACATGAAATAATTTCCTCACCACTGACACATGATGGTCAAAGGCTAGATTACTATCTATGTGTGTCCCCAAGTCCCTGAATATTAAGTCAACTTTAAGGGGTGTGTTGTCAATATGATAGTAACAAGGGATGGATGACTTCCCAAAGGATACTATTATGCATTTCTTGGCATTTAATTTAAGTCCATGGCTCTTACACCAGTGGTTTGTCTGTGTTTGCACCTCCTAGAGAACATTTGTGTCTGTGAGATTCAATGACAGCTCCTAATTTGCAATCATCTGCAAATTTAGTCAGCCAGGGACCACTGATATTGGCCTTGACTTCTGAGAAGTAAATGCCAAAAAGGAGCGGTCCAAGGACTTCTCCTTGAGGGACTGCACTTGTGACTGGCCTCTTTGTAGAGGTGGACTCCCCAATTCTAACTTCCTGGATCCTATCTGTGAGCCAGCTGGCTATCCACTGGGTCACATACGGGTTTGTATCTAACATCTTGAGTTCGTCAACAATGCCTGAGAGGGGCATTGTGTCAAATGCTTTGGCTAAGTCAAGATAGGCAGTGTGAATAATTTTGCCCTCATCCATTGCTTTGGTGATCTTCTCAGAGAAGTCCACCAGGTTGAGTAGGCATGATCTCCCTTGACTGGGTTCTGTCCAATGTCTGGAGGTTTACTATATCTCTGTCGATGATCTCAGTGACAATTCTTTCCATAGCTTTACATTTAATACTAGTGAGACTTATGGGTTTGTAGTTTCCAGGGTCTGTAGATGGCCCATTTTTGTGCAGAAGGATGACTGTTGCCTTTCTCCATTCATGAAGCACAGAGCCTGTTTGGAGGGTACACTTAAACAGTAATTCCAGAGGCCCTGATATGTCATGTTTCATGCTATTTAAAAGGCATCCTGGGATATTGTCTGGGGCCATTGATGCAGTGTTCTTGGTCTACAGAGAGCATTAAGGACTTGTTCCCTAGTGATATTAGGGGCAGTTATATTTGATGATATTTCCTGAGAAAAGGTTGAGGGGGAGAGAGGGGTAAAGTTGGAGCTGAATTTATTAGCCAGGAGGTTTGCTACATCTTCTGGCTCAGTATAGGTGACTTCATTTACAATGAGCTCTGCACACAATTGTGTATTGCCTTTGAGGTTGCGGACATAGCTAAAGAATGCTTTGTGGTTGTTCTTGGCCTGGGAGACTTTATTTGTCCTCTGAGTTATTTGTGCTTCTCAGTTACTTCACTCCCCAATGTAGCAGACTTGCCATATTATTGTGGCTTTCAGGATACAGGCTTTCTGCCATGGGTGTATCTCACTTGTCAACAAGATGTGCAAATGTTTCCAGTTCCTTTTTACAGAACCTGCATTTATCTGTTTTCCCACATGTATGTAGTCCACTGTCGTGAGCTGCCACTATTAACCTTTCATCTTTTGGTTCCTATACACTTCTCCATAACCATTCCCGCATCATATCCTGATCAACATGACATTGTTCCAATAGATCTGTGTACTTGCCACAATAGTTATGCCTTTTCCACATTCCTTTGCTTCTCATCTGACCCTTTTCCTTATATTCTCTCACTCTTTTTTTTTGGCACATTCAGTTGCCAAAAACATTTTGTCTACTTCTGGTTTGATTTCTTTTCCCACTTAACGTTGATATGCTTCTGCTAAATGAAGCAGGGAAGTCATCTTAGACTTCTCTGCATATTTTAAAACTTTTACTGTGTTTGGATCTGATGAGGTCAAAAGATATGGCACAGTCGCAACTACACATAATCTAATTCAAGGAGGCCCATACCTCCTTCAGAATGAGGAATATATAATCTTGGTATGCACTGATGTTTATGTATCATTTGATAAACATAAAGCTTTTTTCTTGTTTTTCGTTTTCCTGTCCAACTGATATAATACCTTTTGGGACAGTCAATCAAACCAAAACTGTAAGTTAGAACAGGAAGATCAAAACTGGTTTGCAGCTTAGACTTTATTCCTTGATGTCAAGGCTGTTTTTCAATATTAGTTTTAGTCTTCTGATGTATGCCTTACTGAATTTTGTTCACATTTGTTCATATGCTATTGCCGATCCTTCATCAATTCCCAAATATTTATACACTCCCTCCTGCATAAGTTCCTTTATATATTTTCTTAGTACTGCAACTGCCCTGCTTTAAATGTTGCTTTTGCACATTTACCAAGACCAAATGACATTCTAATATCATCTGAGAAAGTTTTAACCACTTGAAGTTGTGCTTTCAACTCCTCATCTGATGAACTATGTACAGTTTTAAGTCATCCCCAAAATATAAATGAGAAGTCTTTAAACAAGGTTGCTTTCTTGGAACCAAATTGTAATAATGGCCTAATCTGTTAAGTAAACTGCTTAGTGAGTTAAGGGCTAGACAAAACAGCAGTGGTGCAGCGGTTAACGTTGTCGCCTCACAGCAAGAGGTTCTCTGGTTCGATTCTCGGCTGGGGTGCCTTCTGTGTGGAGTTTGCATGTTCTCCCTGTGCTCACGTGGGTTTCCTCCGGGTACTCCGGTTTCCTCCCACATTCCAAAGACATGCATCTGGAGCATTTCTCCCTGGGCCTCCACTGAAAACAGGCTCTGTGGAACCTAGTCGGACTTTCCCGGTCAACAAATGTTAAATAAAATAAATAGTGACAAAGAATCACCCTGGAATGTCCTCCTTTGAATTTTTATCCCTTGGATAATAATTTACCTTTTGTCATGGTTTAACTGTAAAATGGTTTGCCACTGCTTCATGATCACTGTAATTAAACTTAGGAAAATAGGATCTATCTTATACATCTGTAAGCACTCATTTATCCATGAATGTGGGATGCTGTAAAATCCTATTTTGCAATCTATCCATGCCATACTTAGATTCTTCCCTTTTTTACAATTCTTTATTATTGCTTTATTTAGCAACAAAGGATCCTTTTTTTTCCATATGAATTTCTTTTGTTACTCTTTGGTTCTATTACCATGACTGATTTTTTTTTTTCTAAATCACTATAAACTCTCTCTGCATCAGTTCCAGTATATAGTTTGTACATCATCAGAAAGCATTTTATTGGTATATAGTTTTTAGGATGCCTTATAGGTTCACTCTTACTAGGAGTATCATTTTTCCTTCTGTTAACTAGGTCAGTGGCTGTGCAGGATATGCATGTAAGTAATTATTACTCAGAGCTAAGTCTTACTTTTAGTCAGAAGTTAGGTACTGCATCTGGACAGGGAGTTTTCAAATTAGGAGCTTTTTTCAATTTTCTTTCAATTTCTCTGGCCATTGCGCCATCCCATTTCATATCCTCTACATTTGAATTCCTACCTTTTCTTTTGTCTTCAATGACTTCCTTAATTTGTACTTTTCCTTTATATTTATCTGCATATCTTCTAAGTTTTTCTACCTGTACTGCTATCTTTAGTCTATTATTTGCTATAGTGCATGATAGATCCTGGTCTGTTTCGATACTGTGTGCTGCTTTTACCATCTCTGTCTTTCTAAATGTTTTTGTTGATCTGTTCCCCTTCTATATTCTTCTAACACTTTCACTTTTCTTAATTTCTTTATAGTTTTTACTACTTGATGCTTCCACGATGACATTTTTATCTTTTGTTTTTCTTTTCCCTGTTGCTCTATGTCTTTATGGTAAGACTTTATCTGTTATTAATTTAGCTACACAGTAATATATTCTATGTACTTTTATTATATCACACAATGTTCTCTTAATAGTCTTGATTACTGTGTTTGTCTGTTTTATCAGACTTCTATTGCTCTGTGTAATCTATTTATGTCATCAGTCTTAATATATCTACTTAACTCATCTCTATTAAATCAAGCAGCTCTTCCTTAGATAATTTTCTCCTAAACTGAGAGTGCCTTATTTACTGTCCATTTCCTGTGGGCATTCTACAAAATGTTCAGAAAATCTTTCTGTGATAAATCCTTTTCAGGCGCATCCTGCATCATCTGCTGTTCCTCCATATGGGAACTCACTGGCCCGTCACTCCTCAACATTGCCAGTGTCAGAGTTGTCACTGTTCTCTAGTCTTTCCCCTTGCTGTTTGTCTTCAACTGAACTTTTGTGCCAGATTCCTACAGAAGGCTCCAGAGCATCATCATGGGGCAAGTTTTCAGATGCCTTTCATTACAACGGTTTCTCCTTAGTATGGGGGGCTCTTTGTTATGTCATGCTGCGACATTACCTGAGTTGGATTTTCTACACTAAATCCTTCACTTTGCAGGTGATCCATAACTTCAGTTTCTATTTGTTAAACTTCTAATTAGTTAATCCTGTCTTCTACATACCCCTTTTGTTTCCTTATTTATTTATTGAGAAAATGTCCATATCTGGATGCCTTTGCCTGTATTTCTCTTCAAATATCCTTGCAGCTGCTTCTCTTGTATTAATTACTTTGGCTTTCTCCTTTGGATAAATATTGCACCATATCATATATATTTTCTTTCCAATGTCCATGTTTCTTTTTTATACTTTCAGAAATCTCTGGGGTTTGTTCATTTCTTTTTCCAAGTGGCCCAAAGTTTACTCATCTGCATAATTTATTTCATGAATTTGCTGCATCAATGAATACAAATTTGCATCTGAAGCTCTTGACAGCATTTCTTGTGCAAGTATTTTTCTTTCCTTTGATTTCTCTCTCTTAATCTATCTGAATATCTTCTATCTGGAAATTCTGGGCTTTTTGCATAATAGTAACAGTACACATTTTTTTTTTCCTTATCCTCAATAGTCCATTCTGTCATGTGTATAGCTACTTTTTGTCTGTCAATTTTTTTTTTTTTTTCTGGGCTACTTCTTCCTTCTACAAAGGGGAGTCTGACCTAACCCCATTGAAAGAATGTTTCCATGTCTTGAAGATTCTATACTGCCTTTTTTTCCAGTGTTGGCACCAGTGCATACACCAGGATTGGCCACTTTTTTTATACTGGGACCTGTGCACCCAACTGCCTATTTTATTTTTTTTTTACCATACCTGTCTCTATGGTATATGCTATATAACATGCTGTCTATATCAGTGTTGTATTGGTCAAAATGTGAGAAAGCAGGGTCTACCATATGAAGGTACTCAGCTTGACTTGAGGAAGAATTAAGTTAGAGCAAAGCTGTTCTTTTCCTGCTAATTTCATAGTTTACATTAGGGGATGACCAAATAGACTAATGCAACAGGTGAGGTTTTAACTATTCTGCCTATGGGCAAGGCAGTATGTGATAATGGCAAAAATGAGTGATACTGGCTATTTTAAATATCTAGTAGTTAAAATTTGCTTTATGACTGTTTCAAATTAACACCTAAAGCTTATAGGAAAAACATGTATTGAACAAAGGCAAAGGGCAGCATCTACGCAACTAAGCTCTTACTTTAGTAAGTGAATGTCAAATTACATTTTTGTAATGGTGAATGCTCTTATGATAAGGGAGCAAGGACTCAGCACTTAAACTAAGAACATGAAAATCTGGTTAACAAACCTGGATTGTACCACTGCTGAGGAGACTGGCAAATGGTTGACCTCTATCTAGCCAATAGTGTACAACTATATAAAAGGGTTTATATATTTATTTTTATTTTTTATTTCCTTCATTTTTACCATATAGGTGATCTGGTCTACTGACCTTTTCGTTTATAATCTGGGTACTGAAAATGGTGCAAAGTACATGAAATACAGTCAGAACAGTGCAAATACTTACTTGCATGTACAGTATAATTCAGAGTAAAAATTAACACGTGCATAGTATATGCATATTTACATATACATGTCAAGTTGAAGATAATGAAGATTTTGTTACAGAATGTGAGAGAGGTGTCTAAAATGACTTGATTCTTAAAGGACATCCATTCTCCAAATACAATTGTCCTTACTGCAGATTGCATTTTCCTCCTTATAGAATGACCTCATGTTTCCACACGTTAAAAAAGCAGGAGTTAGCAATTTCTTCACCTCTGTGGCATTTCTATCCCAGTCAGTTTCATGACACCACGTAAAGTCCGAATGAAATCTCACGATACTTTCCTTTGGAATTTGTCTGCTCTGCATTTAATTCATTCTTCCTGTCACATATATAATGTTTGCACTAAATAAAAATATGCATAGCAAGGTATTTGTCTCTCCTTTGCTGTCTACACTCACTAGGGTCATAAAAGCATTCAAGCTGTAAGGATTCACTTTATAGTTGTAATCTTCCCTTCCCTGTGGCCATAAACATGTTGGCCTGTGGCTTACTTTGGAATGCTATGTGTACCTCAAGACAATGCCCTGGAATATGTGCAAATTAAAGCAATGGTTATAAATGATAGAGGGACATGTCATAAGTTACTGAGCTAGTCACAGTTAAGAAAAAAACATGCATGAGCATTTTTAATTAAAGCTATGTATGAAATGAGGCAACTGACTTGATGCTAAATAACAGACACTGTGCAAAAATGTTTATGTGAGTAACAAGTAGCATTTCAAATATTTATTTTACCAGGACACTTCTCTAGATACCTTCATCTGTGCCTGTTCAGAATTCAAAAATGAATGGTCTAATTTGGTGAGAAACTGTTAACAGTTAAGACTAGAAAGTAACAGTTTTATTGGCAGGAGAGTTATGACGATCTTTTTGACATGGATTGAAATCTATTATTGGCTAATTCACTATGGTTTTCTAAGGCAGGGAAAATGATACCCTGGCTGACCAAGGGAAATAAGATGGGAAAGGAGTGCTAAGACAGAATATGAAACTGAAACTCCATTTCTTAAAAAGGATATGTCCTGTCAGCTGTTTGCCCTCTTCTCTCAAAGCACTTTTTAGAAAATGTATAACACATATGTTTGAAAACAAATTTGAAATAATATTCAGAGCAAGTCAGTTACTGATACTCCTACTGAGGACTTAGAAAGTAGTGAGAAATACTGCTAAGTGAAAATAAATTTGATATGGCAGCAAAGATCAGCTGAACCACTGCAGTACATTATGGTTGAGAAGAATCTTTTCAAGAAATGAAGATCACTTCAGCATGTTTGCCCTTTGAGGATATTCATGGTTAGAAAAAATGAAAACACTTAGGGCCAGATTCCAAAAGAGTTGCTCTCAGTGTAAGTGGCTTATTTTGGTGTAAGGTCTGCCTATAAACAAGCTTACACTGGGGGCCAGATTCCAAAAGGCCTATTCTCAGCCTGCTATCATTGTAAGTGATCACTTACACTTAGAGCAATTCTTTTGGAAATGGGCCCTTAGTAATAACTATATAACAAGACAAACTGGTGGCAACACAAAATATTTGAGTAAAACCTTCTAAAGCCTCAGCATTACTTCCTTCAAAGGAAGTGACAAAACAAAATGTGCATGCATTAAATATAATTTGTAATGAGTAGTTATTGTACTACTGGCAGGTTGGACAGTGTAGAACTTCATGACAAGTTAAAAAAAATATATATATATGTTTTCATTTCTGCCTGTAGTGGTACTATAATGGCAGAGAGAGAGAGTCCATATACTGAAGAAAGAGGTTATTTTGCAGTGAGAGGACTCCTGAAGAAGAGCTAGAGAGAGGTGGTGCAGCAGATGGTAGTCTCAAACACCTACTGTCATGCACTTTGGTCATAGACCATGACATTTTTTTCTTCAAGCCACCTGGGTATAAAGCATATATACAGGAGGATTTTGTGTAATTTCTGATGGCAAGGTATTGAAAAAGAAATAAGCTGTTACTATAGCGCTTATGAGCAGTGTCAAAATGGTGTAAGGCAGAAAGCAAAGTTGGAGCTACTTTGAGGCCTTTGTCTGTTACTGAAGAACAGTTTCAAAGGGTAGCTGTTTATGTTCTTTAACATCTCAGTACCCTGGACAATGCAGGTGAGAGGCGTATCTTGATAGTAGTAGACAATGCAATTAGGAACTCTGAGGTAGTAGCTCTTCCATCTGTTGCATCAGAGAATGTGACAGATGCTCTGTTGGAAATTTTCAGCAAGGTGAGCTTTCCTTGGGCATTAAAGACGGATAGAGGTGCTAATTTCATATACATCCGAATGACCTCTTTGTGGAAGTGTCATATGGTAAAGCTGCTAAGCAGTACCACTACCATTCACAAATAGAAGAAGTTTAATTCTACTGAATTTAAGCAGGAGTAGAACAAGTACCTTCTTGGCATAAAAGAGATGTTCCAGGGTCCGTATAGTTTCACTTATTTAACTTATTTTGTTATCAAAAGGTGAGGGTGCCCATAGATTTATTTCATGATGAGTGGGCTGGTGAATGTAATTCCCAAAAGTAGGCTATTTAGTAGTGCATCCTGGATTTTTGGTCTAGGCACAGGGAGCTTATAGTTCAAGTACAGAAGTACCTATCATAAGTGCAGCAGCAACTAAAGGTCTGGTACAGCGAGACAGCTAGAGCTTGCCCTGAATAGACCATTGGACAAAAGGTGATCGTGCTCACTCCAGTTTGACGGAATAAACTGGAAACAGCATTGCACAAAACTTTCACTATTGTTAGAAAGGGGAATTATGTTAACTATGTAGCAGAACAGCTGCCAGGTAGGAGAAAGAAGCACATACTACATGCTACATACATACATGACTAAGTGCTATCATCAAAGAGAGTGAAAGACTGACATTCAATTTCTGCAATAAGGTACAGAAACAATAAGAGGAGATCATCTCAGTGAGGTTCACTCTGAAATCTCAGTGGGAAAGGTAGTTCTATCACAGCAGCAATTGTCCACTCAGTTTCAGAAAGTCCAAAAAGAATTACAAGAATTTGAGGACATATTTCTGCTCATCCAGGGTGCACCCAATAGCCAGTTAGAGAGGTCTCTTGTATGGTGCAAAAACAAATTAAGGAGAACATCTGTAAGGAATTGCAGAAGATAATGCATCTATGGGTAATCAATGAATTGTACAGTCCCTGGTCTTACTGGCAGAGCAGGTGCCAAAGAAAACCGAGAGCATCAGGTTCTGAGTACGCCATGGAAACTTAAACGACCACAAGGAATTGGATACTTGATCCATGCCTAGAACAGATAATCTTTAGTGTATTTGCATAGAGCTGGTTATCTGGCAACTACTGATTTGAGTAAGGATTACTAACATTACTTAAGACACCTGCAGCAGTCACTCCTTTTGGGTTGTATGAATTTGCTAAAGTTCCCTTTTTTATAAAAATGCCCAGCTGCCTTTTAGAAACTTTGCAGTCTCAACCTTGTAAGAGCAGCAGACTATGGTTTTGCTTGTATGGATGATATTGCTATTTAAATACAGTCCTGTCAGGAACAGGATGATATGTTCCAGTGGTGCATTAACTATGAAGGCAACAAAAAAACATAATTCTAGGTAAAATGGCAGAGCTGTTAGATCTTGGTCACTGGATGTGTGGTGGAAAGTTTTGGTTAAAGCCTTCCAGGGTAGAAGCTATTCAAATATGCCCTACCTCTGTTACCAAAAATCAGGTATTATAGGATATTTGTCCTTCACTGCAGCACAACAGTCAGTTCTCTTACAGATGTTACCCAAAATAATCGGGTAGAGAAGTTTATTAAGACATTGGCAATTCAGCAAGCATTTAAAAAGCTCAAGGAGCCTTGAGGTGGACTGTACTGCCCAGTTTCGATTACAGTCGAGTAATAGTACAATAGATGTTTCAAACCATGGTCTAGAGGTAGAAGTCTATCCACAACATCCAGTACTGTAATTTAGCTGAATACATCATCCATTGGAGGAATCATACACAACTATAGAGAACAGATAGTTGGGAATAGTTTGGGCTTGCCAAAGCCTTCCTGTATGGTATAGCTAACTCAAATACAGTCCCTTAAAATATTTACATAGCACCTGGGGGCAAAACAGTAAGTTGGTGAGAAGGAATCTGAGGTTACAAGCCTACAACATGACAATAATGCACAGAAGCAGTGCAAGTAATACATGTGCAGATGGCTTTTCAATACACAGATCTGACAAAAATAAAACCAAACAACACTTCAAACGAAGCAAAAACCAAGAAAATAAAATAACACTCTGATGAAGCCATTGTTACGGTGAAAGCACTTAGTCATTGGGATTCTGTGCTGTGTCCTATTAAACCGGTGTTTCCACGTATAGGTTTGGAGTTTTTATTTTAATACACGGATCTGGTTAGTGTAGCTAAAGTGATGCACCTTCAACCCAATGTATATTTACTGGAAGTCTCCCAAGAAAACTTACTTGTGATATACAAAGGGAGGAAATGTGAATGATCTATACAGAACTAAGGCACTTCTAATTGTTTTGCAGTAAACATGTAGCATAGATAGTGGGACTAAAACTGTTTCTACACACACCAGAGCTGGTTAACTCAACATCACCCAACACACTGAGCCTGTTCCTGCCAAGTCTATCTTTAGTTGGAGGTCAGTACCTCATGAGTTATTTCCAGTCAGTCAAGCAATATTACCATAGAAGACTGGAGTTTTCTAGGTAAAGACATCCTCGGAGCACACATTTAAAATGGTGATCTAGGAGGGTGTGGAATAGTCAGGACAGCTATGCCAAATGCAGAAGGAGTAAACCTAACAAAAGAATCAGTGCTAGCTGAATATCTACCAATACTGACATATTCCAGGACACCTCGCTGAATTGCTAGCATTTAATTTGTCCCTTTCTTCTATGAACTGTACTTAGTCCGTTTAGTGTGGAGATGAAATCTGAATAAGATCAGCAACCACTAATGAATGTTAAGAATGCACATGTACTTTAAAGGAGAAAGAATGACAGCCCCCCCAAACACACACACAAAATGCATTCTATATTGGACAAAACAAAATCTATGAATCTTAGAAATATGTTCTTAGTACATAATGGAAACAGCTGTTGATGGTACAGCGGTAGCGTTGTTACCTCACAGCAAGAAGTTCTCCCGTTCGATGCTTGGCTTGGGGAGTGCCTTCTGTGTGGAGTCTGCATGTCCTCCCCGTGGTTGGGTAGCATTTGAAAGACATGCGTGCGAAATGGGCGTGCCTTCGTTGAAGGTTGGGAGTCGAGCTGGCACCTCGGTATTTCGTAAAAATCTACTGCCAATCATTAGCGGACCGGAGTTCCGCTGTGGCGACCCTTTACCGGGAAAAAAGCCGAAAGACAAACAACAACATAATGGAAACATCAGAAACCAAAATGTGCTATTTAAGCTTGTGCCCATTATCGTGAACCTGTTTTTATTACAGGTTCTAGAGAAGGTGATTTGGCTGTGGAGTGGTGACATTAAAACAAAAAAATATTAACTACAGACCAGATGTAAAGTACGATATTTTCCATGTTTAAGTGCTGCTACGTCTTTAAAATCTGCAGACAAAGATGGGAACCCAGCATAGTGCACATGTGTGATGTCATTAGGTTTGTCTCCTGCAGAGGGCTAATAGATACCTTTTAGTGGCAGTTTGTCAGATGTGGAACTGTTAATAATGAAACTCACATCAGGCCTATTGTTTAACCAAACTGCATTGACCCCCCCCCCCACACCATTATTTTTTGCTTTGTTGAGCGGTGTTGACCATTTTTCAAAGTTAGTTCTTAATTTTCACTTTTAGCTTTGTGCATTGTTTTGGTTTGACTTCAATGTTTGCTAACATTGATAAGGTCAATAAATTCATTGCCAAAATCAACACACTATATCACAGAGACAAGCTAAGTTTTGTTATGAGCTAAAAAAGTAAGCAGATGCCGAAATGTCTAATGGTCTGCTGTCCTTTCTCAGGATTGGGATATGAGACTTAAAGCTACCTCCACAAAGTCTCAGGACCCAATGAATTAATCTGTATAGCTGTAAAAAGGGTTGTGGCAGAAGCAGGCTACGGGTGAAGCTAATAGCTAGCTGTTCCATCTTACTGCACAGTCTATGACCACCAAACATCAAGACTGATGCTCTATGGGTACATGACCTTCTACTTCAGTTTTTTACCCCTCCTTATTTCCATGTAAAGGGTTTCCTATATCCCTAATTTGTAGGGATAACTCAAATGTTGGCTCAAAATGTTGCTAGGTACCTACTAGAACTGGTATTTAAAAGTGTCCAGAATTTGTGGGGCCTTTTCCCTAAATAGTTTTGCTTTGTCCCTAGTTCTGGAAATAAAAATTTTGAGGGCTGTATTTGGAATCTTATCCCTTAAGTTGAAAAATAAAACAGAGGCTGACAGGAAAGGAGAAATGAGAAGTCCCTTAGATAAGCAGTCATTAGATCTGAAGAAAAATGGGTGTAGGGTGAAGAAATTGAATGCATTAAAACAATGACTGTTGGTGCCTCACAATGTACTTTCGTGATTATGCACCTGTCAGGATAGGTTATATTAGGCTGAAGTGCCAGGGAGTTGAAACAAGCAAAGCTCCATTGAGGGGACATGTTTGCCGTGGGGGGCTTGGTGAAAAAAAACACTGGATTTCTTTTGCTGATTTTACTGGCATTAGGCAAACACTGCTTTCTAAATCGATTTGATACAGAGTAAATTTTGCAAGCCTATTTTAGCTTTGCACCCTATAATCTATCAACAGTGACTTGTATGCTATAGATCAACACCCAGTTCTTGCAAGGACTGAAAATGTGCATAAAACTTACAAAATGTGGGTTAATCTCTTCTTACACTGAACTAGAAAGCAGCTCCCCAACCAATCCTTACAGACACACACTTCTAGTGGTATGAAAAGTGATAGGTGTCCCGTGCTATCTCACACAGTCTTTCTTAAGAAATCACTTATTCGCTCATGCCAGAGACAAAACAGTGATTGCTTAACATTGCTGTGTTCTTTAGGAGGTTTTTTTTTTCTATTGCTGTGCAACAGTGAAGTTTAAATATTCCCTGTTGATTTTGTTGAAGTTTAGCAATAGAGCTGTGCATCTGTAGCGACTGGCTAGAGGAGTGTTTCCTGAAGAAATTCTTATACCTGGACCAAGAAACTTGTGCTGTGCATTAATTATCCCAGCAAAAATTCCATTCCATTTTACATCAACATGCATTTTCTGAACAGCTAGACGTGTGAAACTTTTTTCTCAAGCTAACTCTTAGTTTCTACCTGTAGCTTTCTGTCTTGTTTTACTTTGACTATGAGCTGTACCATCTAGGAATTAGTTTTATGATAGCTGAGTTGTGATTTATGAAAGTGCATAATACAGAGTATGGGAATTAAAAAGAATTGGTGATGTTAAATATAATATTAATCACCTGTTTGTGGTGCATGTGCAAAACAGGTGTTCCTTTATACTGTACCAGACAAGTATTACTAAAGAGAGAAAATACGGTAGTAGATTTTGCTTAAAATCTGAAGTATATGAGAGTAAGAGAAAGGCTGCAGTGTTATTACATAATACGTATAAAATATAGATACATATTGCAAGGGAGGGGGAAGTGGCAGAAAAGAAAGGAGTGCTAGAAAAAAAACTGAGGTTGCATATAAATGAAACATTTTTTTTTGTTTTATTAATAATTAGTTGTAGTCTTCACTGATCAAACTTACAGGAGTTTTAACATTCACTAGTGCCACCAGTTCATATTGATATGACCTCAGTTTAACATTTCATTTGAAAGATGATCACTCATCAGTGCAGCAGGCCCCTAATGCTGAGCTAAAAAAAAAAGGAATCAAGATGCCTGTTGTGAGGCTAGAACTAATAGCATTCTGGTATAGAGGATGATTGAGCAGTCTACTGCACCACCAGGACCATTTACAATTATGATTAAACTATTTCTACAGCAAACCCACTTTAGAAAAGTCCCTCACCTCTGCAGTGAACTGTTCTGATGATCCACTGTTTCCATATTACTCTGCCTTCCTCATAGTAGTAGGTGATATAAACTGCAGTAGTAATACTCTCATTTTCTATGCATTTTATCTGGCCCTACTTACTGTGTGTTTTATTATTTTACTGTCTCAATTTATTAACCAGGTAGCCCATTGGACACATATTCCTTTTCTGGGGCAACCCAGGAACACTGTCTAATTAAGTGACTTGCTGAGAATCATACAGTAAGCAAGTGGAGGTATAAGGAATCAAACCCTCTACTCTTGACTAAAGTAAGTAGTCCATTAACAATTCAGAATTTTAATCTTCTGTGTTAACAGCCAGACATGTTCAGTATACAGATATAAAGAACTGACATATTAAAGAGAGCTAGATAGTATAGTATGAGGTACACTGATGTCTGCTGCAGAAAGCAGTCCAGTCAGTGGTAGTCTGCCATTTTAAATGCCATACGAGATACATATACATGTAGCTTTCTAACATTTTTTGCATTTAGGAGATATCCGGCTTACTAGCTGGTCACTCTATTTTTCTTCATGGGTGATTCAGGAAGAAATAAAGATGTTGTTACATGATGACCCTTTCAGTTCACAAAAAAAGCAAAGGAAGTGAGAATTTGCTGAAACTCGTTATGCAGGCAGGAAAGGACTGAAGACAGTTAATGATATTCTGTTTCCACTAAGTGCTGACATAAAAAGTAAGTAAACCTTACAAGTATGACTTAAGAGAATGTTGGTCTGCACTAGTGCCCCAGAGTACTACAAGTCATTGCTAGTTACCCGTGTCTAATAGAATTTATTGGTACTACTTTCATTAAAAAAGGGTCTGCTTTTTTCAGAATGATTTCACAGCTAGCTTATTCTCGCTACAGCAGTCATTTAGTCTGCCACGAAACCACAGAACAGCACCTGCTTATCCAGTATCAGTGTAATAATGTCAAGAAGGGTTAATGACTTCTTGTTTTCACAGTGATACTGTAATGACCTGCTATCTTCATGATTTGAAGTTATAACTAACTCCTGCCTTACAATCATTTATTATATACGTTGTGTTATGTGTGGCGTTGTAAATAATGGGTACAACACTCCTCTGCAGGAAGTCACTGACTTGTTAATTTTCTTGCAGCTCAGTGACATATATTTCACTTTAGCTTCTGATTTGAACGTTTCGTCCATCAGGCTGTAGATGTCCATGATGAATTTCTGCAAATGCTTATAAATAATATAAACCATTACAGGCTATTACTAGTAATTCGATGCTTATTGTTTACGGGACTCACTGCCTTCAAATACCAGAGCCTTTTATTTCTCTCAAGTGACTGATCTGGCAATTGTTTCTAGCTCAGTCACATCTACAATCCACTCTTTAATGTCATGCAAGGAAACACTAGCTCTATTTTCATGTAAGCTTACTGCCATGACTTAACAGAGTGCAATTTTCCTCAGGAAGAAGTTATATTAGAAATACAGAGACCTAAACAGCATTTCTGGACATTGCATTGGCAATATTTCATTGTAAAAATAATGCATATCTGCAAATATTAGGAATTGTCATGCATACATGCACATGAGTGTATGTTTATTTTTCAGAAAATCAAGCCAGATATGTAATTGCAAGACCTTAACTTGCAAACTTGTAAAATCTATTTGTAAAGATTTATAAATATTTTATATTTGTACTAGTATAGGACTTACATAAGACAGAGCCCCCCACTATCACTCTTCAAGAGGAACCTTGCCGAGTGGATGGGTAACAGAAAGTTCACACCAGGGATCATACCAACAGCTCTACTAGACAGGGGCCAAGGGTACTAGCTGCTAGATCAAGGGCCTAGGGAAATAACCAAAGGGTGTGGCTGGGCTAATATATGCCTTCAGGCAGATAGCCCAGTACCTACCTATGAACCTATAAGCCACGGTGGTGCAGCAGTAGTGTTGTTGCCTCACAGCAAGAGGTTCTCCCGTTCGATTCTCGGCAGGAGCGCCTTCTGTGTAGAGTCTGCATGTCCTCCCCACGGTAGAGTGATATTCGAAAGACATGCATAGAATGGGCATGCCTTCATTGAAGGTTGGGCATTGAACTAGCACCCGTAAAAAAATCTGCCAATCATTAGCGGACCGGAGTTCCGCTGTGGCAACCCCCTAACCCAGAAAAGCCAAAAGAAGAACAGGGCTTATAGATCCTGCAATAATAATCTTGTCCTTTTCCTCTGTCAGAAACAGTTTCTAGATCTTGTTTTATGGATACCATCTCTTTTGATAATTTCTAAGGATGAAATATCTAATTTCTTGAGTATTTAGATAACCCCCAACATACCATATAAGAATTTAAGAGTCACCACAGCACTAAAAAATATACAAATCTGAATTCTCTGTAACTGACTCCTTTAGTTTCATATGTTGCAAGAAATAGGTATACCAGTGGTTTATACACTGTCTTACTGGATTTTACAAACTTCTTTCTATCTGATGCAGACTGAAACATAATGCAAAGACTTTTAATGACTCTGCATGGAGATTTAAACAGGTATGTGACAAAGGATATAAAGCACCCGAGCAGGACTCTTCCTTAAATTCTATCTTCAGATACAAAGCACAGCCTTCTTTAAAAAAAATTAAACATATTCAGCTGCAATGTTACTTGTAGAGAACTAGCAACTGTAATGAAGCAGAGAGAGAATTAAGGTATATCATACAAGTGCTTTCCAGACACATATGATACTCTGCACTTAGAATACACGAGCCATTTAAATGTTCTGTGTCAAGCCCAATTGCATTTTACCTTAGAAGTTAACTGCTGAAGAACCTTACCAACATTTTACCACAGCTGGGCACTTATTTAGTTTTAAGTGGCTACTGCTCAAAGTTACTAAAAACACTTTGTAGGAAAATAATAGATTATTTAAGGCTCAACAGTACCACAGCAAAAAAAAAATAAAAAGTATGATGACTAAATGAATGTTGAGAGGGGCACCAGTCAAATATGTATAAGTTAACTATGTAAGAATCACTTAAAGATACTGCCTTACTACTCTCTTTTCAGAAGTAACAAAATGTGGTATGCAGTGTGTTCAGAATCAGACACTATCCCCCGAATGCAGCAAGCCCCTGCACGGTGTGCAGGAGCTCCAGCAGGCAATATGTCCATATATCCAGGAATAAGCTGCAAGGACGTGCACGAGTCCTCCTGCACTAGTACTGCATGGACTCAGTTCCTGTATGCAAATTACCCTATTTGCAGGTGAAATCCATGCAAATGAGATGAATTTGCAATCCAGGAAGCTGGCAGCCGGCCGTGCAGGACTAGTGTAATCTGTAGAAATGTACTCGGTTAGTAACCAAGTACATTTCTGCAAACTACAAAATGGAGCCATGACAGCTCCAAATAAAGGGAGGATATTATGTTGAAAGCATGCCAATGGCCAAATATATGGCCATTGGCAGGAAAAACATTTGCAAAAAAAAAACCTTTTTTTTTTTTAGCTGATTTCGGCTGTTTAAGCGTAGGGCAACGACGCTCAAATGGGAATAGGTGAAAAATAAAAAAAAAAAACCCTAAAATAAGAATTCTAACCAAAATCACTATTTTGCCATTATACTCAATGGCAGGCAGAAAGACAATATGGCCAGTGAATAGTGGTTGCTAAAGGGGGAGTCTCAGTGTGGGACCCGTAACCATGCATCAACAGGCAATCCTATGCAAATGAGGGGAATGATATTGAATCCTAGATTTCCCCTCAGTGCTAGTCAGCACCCAACAGTGTAAGAGCAGGAATAGTTTGGTGCAAACCCAGGAGTTAGCTAACATCATGAGGGGTGTGTTTGGCATACTGTAAATGGATTGGAGCCCCGTGGTTTGGGTTTGCCCTTAGCTTAGCAGAGCTAAGCAAGGGTGTGTGTCTGAGGCTGCCTAGCACTCTTTACATTGCCTAAGCGGGTGTGTGCCACACACTGGGTTTTAAAGGGACAAAAAAAAGTAAACCAGGAAATAGCAGCTCTGTGCACATTTGAGCTCTGTGTTTGTGCAGCGCACCCCCGTGCTTAACTAGGAAGGCAATGGGAAGGGAAAACAGCAGTAGGAAGGTAATCAGAGAGAACTAGCATAGCTGACAGGTGAAATGCATCAGAATCAGCCAACTACACAGACATCAGATCAGCCAAGCCCAGACCACTACTATAAACTATGCAAACACCTTTCCCTCTGTTTTTTGCCACATACTCTACACCACCAGTGTATACGAGCATGGGAATTTTAACAAACAAATACAACAAAATGATAGGGGCTGCAATAGCTATCGTACATCAACATGTGGAAGAGGCTGAGGGTGGTGAGGATGAGAATGTTGTTGACCAACCCATAGTGAGGAGATGGAGAAGAGTGTACAGACCCACGGTAACCTACCAGGGGCTACATGAGCTGGAGATAGTGGAGTGCTATAGGGTGGACAGGGACCTCCTACAGCAAATAGTTGAGCCACACCTGACACACAGAACTAACAGAAGGGAACCCATCCCAGTGGATAACAAGGTATGTGTAGGCCTAAGAATACTAGCTACAGGTGCCTTAGAAAGGCCAACTGGGGATATCATGGGGATCTCACAGGCATCAGCATCCAGGGTACTCCACCATTTCCTGGATGCCATGTCAGCAAATGCCGGTGAGCATGTATATTTCCCCAACACCCGTGAGGTGTTGGCCAGCAATATGCATCTCTTACACCAAATAGCAGAATACCCTGAGGTAGTGGGTACTATAGACTGCACACACATACGCATCAAAGCACCACCCAGTGAGCGGGGTACGGTCTACATCAACCACAAGGGCTTCCCCTCCATCAACTGCCAGATCATGTGCAATGCCCATGACATAATAATGAATGTGTGTGCTGGCTGCCCTGGAAGCTATCACGATTCCCACATCTGGCACCTGACACAGCTGTACCAGAGATTTGCCAGTGGGGACATACCTTACTGTCACCTAGTGAGGGATGCTGGTTACGCACTGGAGCAGTGGCTGATGACACCCATCAGAAATGCACACACACCCAAACAAGAACTCCATAATGAGGCACCCACACAGACCAGAATTATAATAGAGGGTTTGTTTGGGATGTTCAAGTCACAGTTCCAGTGCCTGGACACATCAGGTGGAGCCTTGCAGTACTCCCCAGCTACATGTACTCAAATTGTCATCATATGTGCCATGCTACACAATATGATCCTGTGGAAACAGCTGCAGCAGGAACAGCATGGGGCAGGGCTACACAGCCCCCCGCCATTGCTAAGGCCTGCACAGGCACAGAGTGACTCGGAGGAGGAACAACCTGAGCCTGCCATAGTAGGCAGAAGGAGGAGTGACCAGTATGCCCTGGCCTTGGCAAAGAGGCAACACATAGCACATACACTGACACAGGAAGGACCCAGGGAATGACACCTCTCTCTGACTCGCACACACATTAAAAGGGATGCCAAACATGCCACTACCTGTGCCTAACCATGTATAGGGAGTGTACTATGTGTATCCAACATAGGCAGCCCTCCAGCACCATCCTCAATACTAGCACACCCACAAGGTAAGTCACTTTTCTTACCAATTGCCGAATGGACTAGTATGTGTTGTTACTTGTATCTACGGTATGGATGTGAACATGCAAGGGAATTGGGTGGCTGAATGGGATGTCAGCAGATAGTAGACACCTATAGTGGCAGCATGTGATTTGTAACAGATACTGGTGTCACCATAGTAGCCAGTACTCCACATGCTGACAAAACCCACTGCAGGAAATGTGCTGGACCACATGTGTGTCCATATGACACACACATGCCAGTCAGGGAGGTTCACCTACCCAACAACAGTCTCAGCCAGCAGAACAGGTGTAGACAAGCACAAACAAAGGCCGTGCTAAGGTCTCAGAATGATGGCTATGGGTAACCTCCCCCCAGGTCTACACAGACAGACTACATCAGGTCAGGCAGTGGGATGTGAGTTCTGAAGGGTAAGAAGTCAGAAACTGATATGTAGGTCAATCAAACCTAAGATCTGTAGTACAGTCAGCAAGATAGGTTATAATACAGAATGAAATGGAGTACCTGAAATACCAGTACAGTCATAGCAAATGTGTACAAGTGTCAGGTGTGCCCCCCCAATCCTAAGTAGAAATGTTGTAACAGTCAGGTGTGCCCCCCACAATCCTATGTAGAAATGTAGAAACAGTCAGGTGTGCCCCCCCCAATTCTATTTAGAAATGTAGTAACAGTCTGGTGGGTCCCCCCACCAATCCGATGTAGACACATTGTAACAGTCAGGTGTGCCCCCCCAATCCTATGTAGAAATGTAGTAACAGTCAGATGTGCCCCCCCCCAATCCAATGTAGTCATGTAGTAACATGTATGTGTAGGTATAATACCAGTGGAGCACAGATGACCTGAGGTGGCCAAGGTAGCAGGATAGAGTGTAGCATTTGTACAATATGCAGGTATGAGTGTGTTAGGTAGGTGTGTGTTTCATATTGTGTGAGAGTGTCAGTATGTATGCATGTTGAGGTTTGACCTGGTGGCCATTGCCCACTACTGCCAATGACAGGGCCAAGTCCTCACAACTGCAGTGCCAAAGACAATGCCCCCCAGTATAACACATGCTAGCAGTAAGGCATTGTAAATGTATGGTGGTAAAATGTGTCACCATTTGAAAGATGGACATGGCATGACTGTTTTGCTTGATATACAAGCAGTACACAGGGAAATGAACCCCAGACATACAGTATATAATGTGTAACCATGAAATGGACACACCCTTGGAATTGTACATACAGGTATGCATCACATTATCTGGGCTTGTAGTAGGGAATACCAATGTCTGGTCGAACACTTGCAGATCACAAAGGTGATAGGACTGATGTATTGGAAAATGGCTGATGTACCTGCACAAGCCAGCATAATTGGAATGCCCCATGCATGTCTGTGAGTCAGATGCAAGTAGTATCCATAGCACACATGCACCCAGCTCACCCAAACACCACCCACATGTACCTCTCCAGACTTATCCCTGCTGTTGGGAATGGGTACAATATGACCCCCACCTGTGTATGGCAATAGCGAAAGAATGCAGCATGCAGTGCAGGTGTCCCATGCAGGTGTGTCCCTAGCTGTAAGCAGTACCCTGCCAGCATCCACACCACCTGATCAATATTGATAGAAAGTATTGACATGAACACCTAGCACACCTACCCTGTCACCCCAAGGGAATATACTGTATGGCAGTCTGGAACTGTAGGACAGACAGAATGCAATGGCCTGCAACACCACCAAATGGCCTACAGGCCTCTGCCAAAGGCCTGCATATCACCGTACTGCCAATGTATGTTATGTCATGGACATCCAAATAACAACATAACTCATTCCAGATAAGCCATATGCAAGGCCATGTGGACAAACCACAGTAATATGTGCACCATGTCCCACTGCATGAACTGTGGACTAACACCAAAACACAGCTGTGATGAGGTGATAACTATAGGGAAAGTGTCAGAGAATGTATGCATAATGTATGTAAGAGTATAGAATAATAGAGGGGGTGGGTGGTAGCATGGGCACATGGAATGTGCAAAGTCTGATACACAGCCATGTGCACATACTATCCCTGGCTGCAAACACAAAAACGGGTGGCTACAAACCTGCTCGTACACCACAATAGGGGTAATGTAATGACATAACCTGTGTGAATCTGTACAGCTGTGAGGTATTGCCACAGCAAGATAAGGCCATACTGTCACATCGATGAATGTACAAGTATGGGATCCACTGCCATCACTGTGGGGTAATGTCCTGACATAACCTGTGTGAATCTGTACAGCTGTGAGGTATTGCCACAGCAAGATAAGGCCATACTGTCACATCGATGAATGTACAAGTATGAGATCCTCTGCCATCACTGTAGCAAGGTGCTGAACTGGATACACAGACCCAGCAGCAAGTGTCTGGAGCTCCCCCTCCAGAATGGCATAACTTTCCATGAATATGTAGGCATTTGACCACAAGACTAAACACAGCTGCATTCATCCTGTGTTCCCCAGGACATCACTGTGAACAGAAATGTCCACCTGACAGTACTTGCGGACATAAAACATCACAGTGTATAACACTACATATGTCTGAATATCTCTGATAACACCAGTACCATGTAGAAGAAGCAGCACAGATACAATCACCTACAGTACACACTATCCCTTGCACAGTTTGACCCCATATTGCCAACTGATCTACACATATCCTGCAGAAACAGTTTGCTGTAGGTGTAGAACACAAAGGTCTGCACTGGAGTACAAACTACCTGGAATAGATACACACATTCAATACAGAAGGGCATACTGGGCATGCTAACACACTTAGAGAAATGAAGGCAATGTCAGACAACATACTGAAAGGTCATACTGGGCATGCTCACACACAAACAAATGAAGCCCATGTCTGCCAACAACAATGGACCATACATATCTGACAGTAATAGATGTTAGTGCATACACTCCTCAGTATGACCAGTCATGCTTTGCACACACATTGGATAGGAATACACACATATATCCAAGGACAACACACTATAATATGCCAAAAGTACACATACATAGATGTGTGAAAGAGAGTGACAGTGACAAAGAGCCTTCCATCATGAGGCCTGTCTCACCCAGCCAAATGGCTATAACCACATGATGAGTAAATGTCACTCAATGTAGAAATTAGCCACTGATATCCCTCAGCATTAAAGGCTCTGTGGTGCTATTGCTAGCTGTGCAACATGACTGTAACAAGGCAGTAGTCATCCACCAGTTGTATACACGTACCTGCGGAATATAAACCTGCATGTGCCTGAGTGTGGTGTGTCCACCTCTAGATGAATGGGTTATGGTCCATGCACACACACTGCCCTCCCCATACCCCTACTATGGCAAGCCTGCTGACGTCATTCACTTTGAAATACACCTTTGGGAAAGGAGTAGCTCAGTAATCTCTGTGGCACATTATATAACTCTGTAATGCTGTAGTGTGATAAACTAGTTAGGTAGGAGTTCTAATCCCAAATATGGCAAGTTTGTGTGTGTGTGTGTGTGTGTGTGTGTGTCTCTGTCTGTGTAGGGAGCAATGCTTTTTAGGCTAG
The DNA here is from genome assembly GCF_019279795.1 of Protopterus annectens. Classification (NCBI taxonomy): domain Eukaryota; kingdom Metazoa; phylum Chordata; order Ceratodontiformes; family Protopteridae; genus Protopterus; species Protopterus annectens. The sequence continues at coordinate 1,102,381,683 of NC_056745.1, read as the reverse complement.
TCACACTCACTACAATTCAAATGCCCTACTTTGGCAAGCCTGCTGATGTCATTCACTGTGAAATACACCTTTGGGAAAGGAATAGCCCAGTAATCTCCATGGTGTGTCCTATAACCGCACAATGCTTTAGTGGGATGAATTAGTTAAGGCAGGAGTTCTAACCCAGACATGGCAACTTTGTGTGTGTGTCTGTGTAGGGAGCTATGTTTTTCAGGCTAGTCCCACTCACTACAATTCAAATGCCCTTCTTTGGCAAGCCTGCTGATTTCATTCACTTTGAAATACACCTTTGGGAAAAGAGTAGCCCAGTAATCTCCATGATGTCTATAACTGCGTAATGCTGTAGTGTGAAAAACTAGTTAGGTAGGAGTTCTAATCCCAGACATGGCAACTGTGTGTGGGTGTGTGTGTTTATCTGTGTAGGGAGCAATGCTTTTTAGGCTATTCACACGCACTACAATTCAAATGCCCTACTTTGGCAAGCTTGCTGATGTCATTCACTTTGAAATACACCTTTGGGAAAGGAGTAGCCCAGTAATCTCCATGGAGCATCCTGTAACTGTGTAATGCTGTAGTGTGATAAACTAGTTAGGTGAGAGTTCTAATCCCAGACATGGCAAGTGTGTGTGTGTGTGTCTTTCTATCTGGGTAGGGAGAAATGCTTTTTAGGCTAGTCATACTCACTACAATTCAAATGCCCTACTTTGGCAAGCCTGCTGATGTCATTCATTTTAAAATACACCTTTGGGAAAGGAGTAACCCAATAATCCCCGTAGCGTGTCCTATAACTACATAATGCTGTAGTGTGGTATAGTAGTTTGATAGGGGTTCTTTCCTCGGACATGGCAAGTGTGGATGTTTGTGCGTGTTTGTGTAGGGTGCAATGCTTTTGAGGCCATTCATAGTCACTACAACCTCCACTGACCTACTTTGGCAAGCCTGCTGATGTCATTCCCAGTGAAATACACCTTTGGGGAGGAAGTATTCCAGTAATTTCCATGGCGTGTCCTATAACAGTGTAATGCTGTAGTGTGATATAGTAGATTGGTAGGGGTTCTATTCCCAGAGATGGCAGGTGTGGATGTCTGTGTGGATGTTTCTTTGACTGTGTAGGGTGCAATGGTTTGAGACTATTCACAGTCACTACAACCTCCATTGACCTTCTTTGGCAAGCCTGTTGATGTCATTCCCAGGGAAATACACCTTTGGGGAAAGTGTAGTGCAATAATCTCTGTGGTGCATCTTATAATTGTGTAATGCTGTAGTGTGATAAACTAGTTAGCTAGGAGTTCTAATACCAGACATGGCAAGTGTTTGTGTGTGTGTGTGTGTGTGTGTGTGTGTGTGTGTGTGTGTGTGTGTGTGTGTGTGTGTTTGTGTCTGTTTGTCATTCATATCCTGTGTGGAGGTGGCTGTGAGTGTGTAACAACTAGTCTCATTGTGGAGTGGGTTTTGCAAATCTCTTATAATGTGGCCCTATTATATGTCACAATGTCCACCTTACAAGCATAACATATGTCAAATAGCCAAGAGGCTGGGATGCCAATCCATAGCCCTACATGTGACATCAAGGCCTGGTGAACAAAGTAAGCAACCCTCGTATTACCCAGAGAACACTCTCAACCCATGTCTCATACACAAACACACTTGCCTAGGCAGCGACCGCTATGTTAGTAGTACCCTGCATATTGCCCACAGATAGAAACCATGGTGTGATTGCAGTGGACTAAAGAGGGCATGGCACCCTGTCCATCAGTGCAATAGGCACGTACTTGCAGACAGTGCACCTTCACTATGTTCCCCACTGGACACCCTGCAACACCTGTGGTGCCATCAAATATGAACCACAAAGGACATGCCATGCCTTAAACACATGCCCTGTATAGACAGGTGCCACTGACTTCAGAAAATGCCTGTATCATGCTATTAATGTAGGTGCAGGGTCAACCTGCTATCCATTACTAGTTCCCGCCACATGAGTCCAGGATTGGCACATCTGATAGTCTGTGTACACAACATGGGCCAGACACCCCAGGTACAGTTCCACATGTCACTGTACATGCATGTGGGACATGTGCACATCCCAGACACTGACCATGTCATGGACTAAAGAACACATGCATGACAAGCATTGCACAGCACTGGCCACACACAATAGCAACTCAGGTGACTGGATGGTGAATACAATACCCACCTGTGTGGGCCAATCCAGACACTACACCCCTGAGCCACACTGCAGACCATTGTCATGTGGCCTGAAGCCAAGGTATACCCTTCACCTAGCCTTGTATAACCTTCTGGCACAGTCAAACACTACACACCCGTGAAGCAATACACCCATGCATGTCAGTTCTGGCACCCTGTGTCTGTGTGTGTGGTGTCTGATGCTTTCAACCCCATTCATACTCACAACTCCCATTGGCATACTGAAGCATGCTGTCTGATGTCAGACACCTTCACATACCCTTTGCCATATAACTTGTGAATAACCCCTATGGTGCATGTGATACCTGCACATTACTGTATTGTGGAAAAGAAACTAGTCAAGAACTGTATTCCTGACCCTGCTAAGTGTGTCAATGTGTGTGAGTCCTTGAGAGAGTGTGGCTGTGTTGATGCGGACACCTGTTCATGTGGACAGGCATGTGTACTACACCTACCATATCGCTACTATATCACTGTTGCAGATGTTACTCACCATCACATGTAAGCTATGTGGCGCATGCAATAACTGCATAGATATGTGATAGCAATAAATAGTCAGGGGTTTGAAACCCCGTATTGGTAGGTGTGTGACCCAAACATGCTTAGGTTTTACTCCCCCACCCCCTCCCTGACTTACTTTGTCTGTCTGTCTCACGTCCTCTCTGGTGTACACCTGCTTTTCTAAGGCAGCAGCTTGTGTTTTATAAGTGATGCTCATGATCAGCTGATGGCCTCTGCATGAATTGCAGTCCTCCTCTAGCTGATTGCATGGGGAACAGCTCTGGTAACATTCCCATAGCCAATTGCATGGAAACACACTCCAATATCTAGGAACATCATGTTGGTGTTGGGCCTTTTTATTCACTGTGAGCAGGACCTAGATCTGGTGTTTGGCAAACAGGATCACAGATGGTTTTGAGATTTACCTCTAACAACATACACTGTGGAAACAGGCCAACCAGGAGGGGGAATGTGCCTGACTACAGAATGTAAGTGTTGCTATTCTGCATTTGGAGTAATGTTGGTTTAACAGGGTGTGTGTGTGTAGATATGGCTGGTCTACATGTTTTAATACCTGTCATGACAGTGCTATGTTTTTGAGGAAACTCCCATCTGTAGGGTCATCTGCACACTGGGCAGTGTGTGGAGCCTTTTTTTCTTGTGTTACTCACAAAACACCTATCTGAAAACTGCAGAAGCATAGTGTGAGGATTGCAGTCAGTACATGGTGACAGCCATAAGAGTTACTGACTTCATATCCCTCATTGGACATATGTCACAACAAACCCTATGAGGTTATCACAGCAGCATGCCAATACTGTGGCAGTATTCATAGCTCCAGACACAAGTCTGTCAACCTTTGTACATATGTCATGCAGTAAGAGGTGCATATGTTCTGTACACCATTATTTACTGACATCATACCTGATAACAAGCCAGTCAGATATCAGACTGCTATACATGTTATGCATAGTTGGAGTTGTTTCTGAGGACATAACTCGGCCAGTCTGTGGTTGTGTGTATAGTACTGGGGTCTGTGTACTTAGGGAGATTGTCAACAGTATGTGTATTGCATATATGTACCTTGGGCTGTGTACAGACTGCAGTAGATGCCATTGTTCTTGCTCCTGTTCTATCTGATGTTACAGGCTACTCCAGTGTATGGTACCCTATTGGCTTACATGTCTGTAGGGCCAGACACATGTGTCCCATACCACAGACAGCTATTGGACCACACAGTGCCATGACCCAGTGTATGTAGGGTTAGTGTGTGAGTGGCACATATGAGGATGGTGTTTATAAGACAGTCCATATAGTGTCATATTAAGCTTGTGTACCATATGTGGCTGTGTTTACATTGGTTGTGGGTATGCACTTTCTCACAGGTGTCTGTTACTCTGTGCTGTGACATGTGTAGAGCCCACTATAATCGCAGGTACATGTGTATTCCCCCATACAGAATGTAGTCCAGTGTTGTGGCAGTCTGCCTGTAGTTTGTACAGTGCTTTGTGACGTGCCTAGCAGCCTAGTGTAATTACCCAGTGTACTATGTCCAGTTATTTGCAAGACATACTGCTTCCAAGACACCATAACTGTTGTGTATTTCTGACAAAGCAGTGGGATTCTGTACAGATGTTTGTCACTAACTACTGGGAAGTATGTGTCTATGTGAACCCTGCAGCACCAGGTATTATGTGTCAGGACAGACTGGCGTGTGTGCATGCATAAACTGTGTGGGCATATGTAGTCCAGTATTTACGTGATATACCCATGTACATGGCTATTAACATCCACATTGGGAGATATGGTCCACATGTCTTGCATGAGGGGGAATATGTGTACACCTCTGGACTGACCACAGAATGCAAGACTGTCCACATATATTACTCATATATCTGCTGTAGTCCACAGAATCATAACTGTGCTAGCAGTGGTACTGTACTATGATGTCCTTAGGATATCTTTCAGTAGCCAATGGCACACATGTCAAAAGCAGATGTGACCTCCCACACACGTCTGGTAAGCAACCCCCATTACAATAGCAACAGTCTACATATATACCTACAATACATACATGACATCCCTTTGCACTAAGTGGTTGGGACTATTGGTGCTGAGGTAGGACTCCACTCCATGTTCTGGACATATGGTAAACATATATATATATATATATATATATATATATATATATATATAGATATATGGATAAATATATATATATATATATATATATATATATATATATATATATATATATAGATAGATATATGGATAAACATATATATCAACATACATATATGGATATGAATATATATATATATATATATATATATATATATATATACACACACACACATATAAACACTCAAATATATACATAAAAACAGTAATATATGTCTACACATGTACATATACAGATATAGATACATATGCACACATACTTATGGATATCTACATATATATCGACATTAATAGGTATATCTGAATAGATATGTATGCACATATAGTTATAGATATCTACAAATATATCAACATACATAGGTATATCTGTACACATAGGATATGCAGACATATATATCTATATATATATATATGTGTGTGTGTGTATATACAAAGAGATCTACACATGGCCATATATATGACGCACTATACAGATGTTTAGACAGACATTAGTATGAATATACATGTGTATGTACATGTAGACACATATCAACATATGCATTTGTATATATCCATATTCCTGTCATGTGTAAACATCACAGTTGTGTATAACTTCCCAGATGTATCTCACCGTATGTATCTGATATGTGTACATTATGATATAACAACATAAGTGATGCAACAGTAATATCAATAACAAGTACTACACAACTGTGGAAGTAAAAGCAATTGTCCAATAGTAATCAATATGTGTATTGACAGATATATTGGAAAAACAACTGTCTTCACAGTGGTCATGGTGTAGTGGTTAACCGTTGTGACTGTAGTGTATAGGGTCCTGGGTTCGAGGCCGGAAAGGGCTGTTTATTTTGTTACTGAGCAGAACAAGGGCTGTTGGATACAGAGTGGTTAAGGCAGTTTTGAGCAGCTTTAAGTGGGTTTGGACGCGTTTGCGTGAAGCTAAGCAGTGCTAAGCTATGGTTAAACATATGGGCGCTTACACCATGTAGGCTTCGCTTACCAGTGCGTAGATCTGCTTAGCTGTTATATTGCAGCAATGCTGACACCTGCTAAGCATGGCTTAGCCCTGGTAACCAGTTCTCACCACCCAGTCTGATAACATAGCAGGGTAATGATATCTGTAATAAGTGTATGTAATGCCATGCACAATACATGCATCTGTGTGCTGTCATTACAGTAGCAAGTGGTGTGAGTGTCATGTCTAAGACACACAAGTATATGAGACCTGTACAGCACTGTTATCCATGTGAACATGTTACATATAGGGGTAGTAACCCAGGGTACGTGCTGACACACTGGCATGTAGTGTATCATGGTGGTAGTACTGTTGACAGTGCTCTCCCAGGCAAGAGTAGAGTGCTAAATGTAGTACTGACAACAAGCACACCTGCAGGCATAGCTGGACTCTGAGGCCTCTCTGTTGTGTTCCTGGTGTGTGAGCTGTGTCACAGTATATATCCCCTACTGGATAATGATCTTACATATGGGATGTAACTGTAGACTACCATCTGTACAGCATGTTAGTGAGGGCTTCCAACATGTAGTAATCACATACATATTGTCAAACATCTGTCTGTCGACACATTCATCCTACTGCATAGCTACCTGCCAAGCTGATGACTGTCAGTCCCTGTGCAGATGGCAGGTATCCAGCTGGGATATGTACAGGCAACCTATGCTTGATTGACACTGACATGTCTGCCCAGCTGTGTAATAACTGGTACATATAGGAGACAACACCCTGTACGCACCACATGCCACAGGTACCTCCACTACACTACCACAGTAAACAGAACATGCTTGGGTACAGGTCTCCATCACAGACACTAACCATGTGTTGTAATACATTTTGCATACATGTCAACTGGATCACCTCAGTGGCCATGTGCAGGAGGCACCCAGAGGTTTGGCTGATGCATGTCACTCTCACCCTGAAGGTCATCACAGTGCTTTCTGTCAATAGATTGCCTGCTGGCACATGGCAGGTGGCATGATACCACTGTACACACATTCCCTACACAACCCATCTCTCCATGGACAATAACCAGGTACACAGCTATGACGGCCTTCAGTGATGCACTCCAGTACTGACACATTTACGTGTGCATTACTGAGGATAGCTGTGTCTGTGTGTTAGTACACCTGTAGTTGGGAATTCCATGAGGGCCTTCACAACCACCGCAACACCCATTGCCATAGTCAGTTGTGGCTGCTGCTGTATCGGACATTACATGTACCCCGTTATGCTCCTTCCCTACCAGCTACATGAGCCTTGCAGTACCAGCACAACACTGTTGTACAAATGGGTCGATAGGCAAGGAATACCCATTGAGTTCTGGCAAATGTGTGCATGTCTGTATATCTGTAGGGTAAAGCATTCCGAGGCCACATACTCCTATTGCAATACACATTGTCACACAGTAGTACAGGTAGTGTTGCTGCTGGCCATAGGTGAGGCATGAGAATGCAACACCCTACTATGCCTGTGGCATGTGCATTAGATGCATATCCCTGTAGTATCACTGTTGTGATATACAATGGGTTGTATCACAGTCATGGGCAATGTGTGATAGTGGGTATGTCAGAGTGTTATTATGGGTTCCAGGGAGTACAATATCCACTGGGGGATGAGGGTGCTGTGTAAACTGTCATTACACCATGGTACACATGGTATATGTCCCATGTACCACTTTATGGTGACCACTGTCACCATCAACCATACAGGTAACTGATACCACAATCCAGCCCAGATATGCATGTGCTGTGTGCAGCCTACCTGTAACACATTGGACACATGGACAAGTTAGTTAGCACCGATAGGCCCAGGTCTCTCGGATGTGTGTCTCCCTGTTATGTGTCTGTTAATGTGTATATGATGGTATTTCACACTATGTATAGTCCATATATAACCATTACATCCCCCATTACCATACTGTACATGCCTGGGGATGTTCTGCATGTAACCTGGAACATCCCTCACCCTAAACACTGTGTGGTGTGTACAATGAAAGCCACACAGTTCAGTAGCACTACATACCTAGGTAGGGGTCCAGTCCCAGTGTTGCCAAGTAAGAGTGTGCATGTATGTGGATGGATCTACATCAGGTTGCAGATTATACACATTTACAAACCTGTGACATGTATTCAATTGTACCCCAGATATATCACAGCCATGGTGTCACCACAGTGCCATACCTCTTGTGGAATATGACTGAAGACCATCCCCCTGCTGACACATTTACACCTACAACACAAATGGATAACATTATGGAGACCACAATCAACCAGTGTTACTAACAGCTATAATGCATAATTGCTGGATGGCTACACTACCTGAAGTATTTATTAAACATTACTCATGACAACATGTTACACTGCAATACATTGGTACACTGTAGTACAGTCACTGTGTGCATCAGAACCATATTAGCCTGTCCCTGCATCGATGTTATGTATGGCAGGGATGTGGCACAGGTATCATCATATGCACAGAGTGTGTTGGTTTGCCAAAGGCTGAGGGTGGGCCATGCATTTGACACCATGTGTGTGGGGGAGGGGTGTAATGAGTTGAACTGGGCATGGTGAAGTGATGTGTGTAGGTGTGGGGTTGCCCTAGGTGTGTTCATATAGTGTGTGGGTATGCATGCACACAGTTCTGCCATGTGGCTGCCCTATACAGGTGTTTATTGACAGCTGCAGACCATACCTGGCAGGGTGTGCAGTTCACCGCCTCCAGCCATGGACATGCGAACTGTGCCTGTCACTTGTTCTATGGGCACATCCAGGTACAGGCCTTGATGTGCTACTCTCCCCTGATGATGACAGATGTCTACTGGAACCAGTTCCCTCCTGGGACTGACCAGGACCATGTGCTCATAGCCTGCTGTGGTGTGGACAGTGCCCCCCTGCAGTGCTGGGGCTGGTATTGCCACTATGGGATCACCTTGGTGTCCTAGCACATCCACATTGACCACCAGCTGTTGGTGTTGCTGGTATACATCCATTCGGCTGTCGCTGCACTCCCATCACATGTTCAAGCACTGACAAACCATGGTCAATGAGACCCATCATCTCACCAGACCATCTATCCATTACCTTGGGATGAGCACGGAGGGCACCAGACAGTTCATGGAAGTTGTCATTTGCAGATATGAAAGCAGCCCTCTTCAGCCTCAAGCCCTGTCTGGTGTACAGTTCCATACGTGCCTGTGGCCCCATGACAGCCTGAAACATGCGTCTGATGGTACCAGTTGTGGCGCTTCTTCCAAGGGCATGATGACCAGTGGCCCTACTATGAGCACCCTGGGGCATCTGCCTATGTGGTGCCCTGCTGGACATCTGGCTATGCCTGCTGTGACCAGAAACAGTAGGCATGGATACCACATTCTCCTGTGCACTGCCGCCAACCGGTAACTGTCCCTCCACTATGGCCACTGATGATGGGGTATGTATAGGCACTGAAACTGTGTGCAGGGTTGGGGTGGCTAAGAGGGGGATGTCAAATGATGGCACTGTTTTGGCCCCTGACAACTCCACCTCTGCCTCAACAGTACTATCATCATCTTCGGTGTCTGTATGGACACCAACATCAGATTTCATGCAGGAGGGACCCTGACCCACCTTACCACCTGTGGGAGAAAACAAGAAACGCACTTTAAAACCTGTACAGCATTGCATAACAGTACACAAACACACACATACATTCCACCTTAATACCTACCTGTCCATGAATTTAGACAGTCCCACATTTATTCCCATAAGTTCCCCATTCTACGTCACACTGGGTAACATACACTCATTAATACCACTCATTAATGTATCATTCCTCTAAATGCCTAGACAAGTGATCACAACACAAGACCTGTTTCTCCATTACCTCCTTGACCTGAGTGGAGTGGTTTTACATGGCCTCACTGTTGTCATTCAGTGTTCACCCTGTGTATGTCCGGACATCGTGATCATGTCCCCTATATGTGAGGGGCTACTATGTTCACTCCGTAATGTCACGCAATGGAGTGTCATGTGTAAGTATTGCTCAATACATGCCAGATATGCTGCTCATTCAACCTATCATGTGACAACTATAATATATGGATACACTCCTGGTGTTGTCTAGTAATTCCCCAATGCATCTGTAGTGCTGCATACATGGGTTGTCCATCAGCTCTCTGCTGAATGCGATATTAAGGGTACAACTGGTGTCTACTTTCCCTCCCAATGCATGTTCCATGCTACAGACCTTATTATACTATCAGCTGTCCTGTGACAAGTATTCCTGGTGTGTTATGTCAGTCCATGTCCATGTACTGCATGATCCCAAAGGGAAGTACTGCTATATGAACTACCACACAATCACACATGTGCATACATGGACACAAACACACACACATATCCTACATGCATCAACCACCCTCCACTTCACCAGAGTGAACCTAGACACAAAATAACCACACACAGGTGAGGTCGCACAAAGATAGTACACGCAGTCCTCCCATTACCCATCTGTCAACATGCATAACATATGGTACACAACAGCATGCAGTGCAGCTATAGTCAATCCATGCTAGCAACAGTATACATGTGTGTGATGCATGGGCTGTGTTAGTAGGGGATGCCCCTTCCCCTGGATACCACTGCACCCATGTGCACAATATTGCTTTGTACCTGTTCTGCACCCTGCCATGTACTGTGCACCAGACATCACAGGTGCACAACCCATTGCTGAATGTGTAGTACTGTGTTAGTTATGTCAGCTCTAATAATCACAGCTCCTATGTTTTTCAGCAACACATACCTGGAATAATATGTGGACAAATGTCATTTGTGAATGCCTGATGTCTGGTTTACAGATCTCAACATCAGCGGACCATGTATGACCAATCCAGTACTATTACACTGGCAACCATCAGACCATACCATGGATTTGGGAAGTGTACGTACCCTTATTGATATGACGCACCCTACCTTGATCTGCCATGGGACTACATCACTGCCTATATTAACAGTACATGAGCCTGATATGTGACATATGTCCTGTTCATTCACATGCAGTGTCTACAAAATGTGTTAGGTTGCGGATGCTGACCGTGATGCATACACTCCTTGTGTGTGCATATGTGTGCACACCCTTATCATGATGGTTTGTTGCACTTAGTTATGTGTACTACAGCAGTCATTATTCATGGCAGGGGTATACTAGCATGGGCCATCTGCATTTGCCAGTGTATGGCCAGTCTGCCCTACTCATGTACCTCAAATCTACATGATTGCAAGGTCTACTCATGTGCACATCCCTTGGTGTTCACACACACTGCCGCCACTATTGCTGTGGGGATAGGGTTATGTCTGCCACAGTTCCTGAACCTGACAGTGTGCTTATACAGCCATTCTTAGCATCCTTAGGATCCCTGCTGCAGTGCACTGGTGTGTCATGCTGACACCCCTCCCCCCTTCAGCCTTTTTGCAAATGCTTGACAAGTATGGCCTACACATGTATGTCAGTTTGCAGTGTCCCATACACGGAACAGCACGTGTTACAGCCTAGTCACAGCTGATAATGTGGATCACAGTAATATGTTATGCCATAGTGTACATCTGTAACAGTTGCCATTGTAATATTGGTATATCCACTAATGTTGCACTGTATAAGGGTGATGTTTCATACATGTCTCTACTGTAGGCCATGTGTCCCACCATTATGTTAATCCTTGTGGACACATTTCGCAATGACAGGATGTTATCTTTCAGTTGTCTGGCATACCCTTCCAATACCCCATCATGGTCATCACTGTGATACAGTGCATTTAACAGCAACAATACGTGAACATGTACAGCATGCATTATGGGTAGGTGTGTTAGATGTGTGCATGGAATATACCATAGCCATTATATGCCCGGTGTATTGGCAAGCATCAACATAAACCATACTCACCAGTTACAGGCTGCTGCCTTGGTGGTATACTGGAGGGACCTACGTAAGTGTGAGAGAGATATGAAGTCAGTGGCCACAGCTGTGGCATTGCTACAGGGTGGGTGCAGCATTACAGAACATCAACAGAACAAGTCCACAATACTACCACTTATGCACATCTGTTTATTACTACTATGCAGCAACAAACTATATATATGACATGTCAGATATGCATGATCTACCTGTACAGATGTGGATGCATATGCAACAGTGGTCTATTGATGTGCTCTGTGGCCTTGCCTGCATGCTCCTCAGCCGGTGTGTGGGTAAGCACCCACCTTCACAATGGTGTCTGGCAGGTGTTGGCTGTGCGGATGGGCAGGTGCCACAAGGCTGGCGAGGAGCTCCTCAACACATGTGGGGGGGGGGTGGATGTGAAGCAGGTCAGAACAGTGATGCCGGATCTGCTCATAACTGCTGTTATGTAGTCCAACATCATTGACCCTGTGGACTAGGTCATTCCAAAGGACAGTCCACTCCTGCTGCTCATGGGTGGCCTGGCCAAACAGGACAGCGTAGTGCTGGATGAGATAGTTCAGCACTATGTTATTTTCAGCCACTGAATAAGCAGATAGGCATCCATGTGACATCTTGCATGAAAGGCATAAAGATGGACACAGGTCTGAGCAACTCATACAGCAAAGTTGCCATAGTTCTTAATACACGTAAAAAGGGCCTTGACCTATTTTATGATTTTTTTTATGCAGCAGCACAAATATAAGGCATGAAAGGATATTAATGTTTAGAACTTTAATGGAATTCGTCCTTAACAACAATTACATCATATTTCAGAACCAGCTATTTAAACAGATAACAGGCGTAGCAATGGGGGCGGCCTGTGCCCCTGTTTGCCAATATAGTTTTGGCCCAGAGGGAACTCACTCACATATTCACTTCAGAGCTATTTAAGCTGTGTAAATTCTATGGGAGATTTTTGGACGATATATTAATATTCTGGGAAGGCAGTGAAAATGAATTACAGATATTTTTTTAAATTTTTAAATACTAGTACATCTTTTTTAAATTCCACTATGAAACAAAGTAGTGACAAGATAATTTTTTTTGGATATATTTATTATCAAAGATGAAGTAGAACAGAACTTTGAAACCATGATATACAGAAAACCCACATATTCCAAAACCCTCTTACACTATGAGAGTGGACACCCTGACTTTCAAAAAAAAGTCACTTGTCAAAGGCCAATGTGTTAGATTGGCACGTATGATCAGCGATATAGAAATGTTCTATGAAGAGAGGGACAAATTGAGGGGTATGTTACAACAAAGAGGGTATCCTAACAATTTTATTGAACCAATTCTTAATGAGGTCATGGGAAAAAAAAAGGGTATGTGGACACATTTTTCCATTATTAGGGTCTGATACATCTGATATTGTTACCCCTGATATTAGCATTTTGTGTGAAGATACAAACATGACCCAAGATTTCAGCAAGGCCCTCATTTTAACTTATAACCCATTATTTTATGACATCAAGAACATATTAAATAAGAATTGGTCTATTTTTAGCGGAGATCAAGAATTGTTAAAAAATGTGGGGGAAAAGCCATGTGTTGTATATAAAAAAAGATGCTTGTTTTAAAAATGTACTTGAACAAAACACACAGGGTTACAAAACCTATGGAAAAGGACGGATGAGCAAATGTGGTCATTGTACACAGTATTCCAGTATTTTTGAAATGGATACCATACATATTCCACATTATGGTCTAATAAATTTGAACCATAGGTTGAATTGTAACAGCGCTTTTGTAGTTTATGCAGACTTATGCCAATCCTGTGAAGGATTTTACATAGGCAAGACTAAAAAGGCTTTCAAAGTGCGTGTATACCAACACAATTATGATATTAAAAAGCCAATGAAAAAATGCTTTGGCATTGCACATCAAGGAAAATCCTGACCATAGGTTTAAATTTATTGCCTTTGACCAAGATGTTCTTAACAACAGGGGGGTGGGTCCATGAGAATTGTTTCTCGAATTTAGAGAATGTATGTGGCAGTTAAGATTTAATGCCAACAACCCCCCTGGGTTGAATGATATTATTTCCCTTTCTAGTTATTTAAAACTGAAAGCTGAATTTTATCTTTGATAGTTTTTTAATGTTTTAACTTGCACAGTAAATAATGAAAGTAGGGGGAAATGTGATCAATGTATGTTTATATTATATATACATCTTTTTATACTGTCAGTGTATCAACAGTATTGGATTGATGTTAGTTATTTATTTATACATATGGGTTAGTATGAAGAACAAACACACTACTGTAGTTTGTTTTGTCTTGCAATTTTTTTATTATTATTTCTTAATCAAGTTTCACCTAGTACCTACCTATGAACCTATAGGAAATACACTCCGGGGATCACTTCTGTGTCTCAGCTTGACAGTGGCACAGGAAAATAACTTTCTTGGGTGGCGTAAGCCAGGGAACCTTGTTGGCTAGGCTTACATAGGCCCTTGAGATGATAGCCTAGTACCTACCCATGAACCTACCAATGAACATATATTTCAATCTTTAGTTTTAAAACATAGTGTTGCAATACAGCTTGAGAAACAGTGTTGCAATGCAATTTGAATCCTGTAGAGGAAATTAATTGTGTTCATGTGGTGGTGCATGTTTTTTAAAAGGAAGTGATGTCAATGATTTATGCAATCTGATGAAGTCAAGTGTATCTACTGACGAAAGCGCTCATTAAAAGAGTACTTTTCTTCATATTTGTGGCGGTGTTTCTTATTTTCGTTCAAGTTTTGTTCATTTCTTGGTTCTTAATACACATCTCTGTCACCCCCCCCCCCCACCATATCAGCAACAACAAACTGTTCACACTACTCAATAGGTATGGCTACAGCTTACTTACCAGTTGGACATATATTGTATTGTAACACACTTTGTGCTACGAGTTTGTAGCCATGTTCCCTGTGTGGACACTCTCATTGCTGGCCTGTTACAGACTATTCACCTGCATCCCATTGTCAGGGCCACTATGGTTCCATATATGCATGTGGCATGCTTGCTATGTGATTGCTGCACATCTGACATTCTGTGTTATTTGGGGATATCTATGCATGCTGTTGGACATGTTCCGGGATTGCGTAGACAATTACTGCCCACATATGTTCTATAATAGTGACACAATAGCATGTTTAGGGAATATTTGCCAGCAGAACCACCTCTTCAACCTCATCTGGCCATGTTACCAGGCCACATCACATGTGAGACCCACCCTGGGGCCTCCTCATCTACTGGTCCAGCACTACCTTTCAGGTGGAACAACCTCAGGGGATGTTGTCCCCCCCCGGGGTCACACACAGACATGATCCTGTTACCCGAGGTCATGCACCT
Source organism: Protopterus annectens (assembly GCF_019279795.1). Classification (NCBI taxonomy): domain Eukaryota; kingdom Metazoa; phylum Chordata; order Ceratodontiformes; family Protopteridae; genus Protopterus; species Protopterus annectens. The sequence goes on along the minus strand of NC_056745.1, from coordinate 1,102,366,464 downwards.
TCAGTGCTGTGGACTGCTGTTGTGAGTAGCAATGGGTGGGAGGCTTGTTTCCATAGGGGGGCCCATGGGGCTTCCACATTGCAGACCACACACACCATCCGGGTTGTTTACCCACCACGTGTCATATACCACCCCTGTAGGCTGTCCTCTATATCTACCAACCCAGACTACCTCCACAAATATACCTGCCATCCTTCCCCATATTCCCAGACCCCACTTCACAGACAAGGGGAGTGTGGTCCCAACAAGGGGTTCGCATGTGGCATACCTGTCCATGTTGCACACACTCACAGCTATATATATCTGTGTGTATTGCTATGTGTTCTGTTCCCTCACACATAGCATGCAGCACTGTGGTGGTAATATAGGGGATATGTGTTTACATACATATATATGTGTGTGTGTGTGTGTGTATGTAGACGTGCATATAGATATATATCTGTATATGTGTAGATATATATATATATATAAATATATATATATATATAATGTCTACATATGGGTATCTGTATACCTGTGGACATGCATGTGTGTGTGTGTGTATATATATATATATATATATATATATATATATATATATGTGTGTGTGTGTGTGTGTGTATATATATATACACATATACATACCTATATATGGGGTATATTCAGCCATCAGGTTCACAATCTCAAAACTCCTTCCTGCACAGCTGCACTGTTCTGCCTTGCTACAACACAGACAAGTGCCACATATGGACACAACCTAACATTAGGGGGGTATATATAGGGCCAGATTGCAGATAACCCTATTACACATCTATGGCATTTCAGCATACTACAATACATGTTAACCTGAGTGTCCTGCAAGTGGTGGGCTCTGGAATCCACGTGTCCATCATTATGGCATTACTTCCACAACCAGCTATTGGCCGCAGTAATATACATCCCTTCCATTACACACCACGCACTATATTGGTATACATCTTGTCAGTCAGTGCTGCTCTACACAGTTGACGGGTATGGCCCACTACCCACAGGGACAGACTCTAATATCCATACCAGTTGTTCAGCTGAAGATCATTACAACAGCAACACCTAATGGCACATGTATATCATTCCACATTATCTTCCCCAGTATTATGGACCACGTACTCTAGTCAATTACATGCATATATTCTTCACATACCTGTTGTGGGGATGAGGTCTGTTGTGGATAGTATCATTGTAGGAGGCAATTCTTTTTTCACTTCTTAGCCTGCTTCCTTTGTTTTTTTGTTTTTTTGTTTTGTTTTTTTTCTCTCTCTCTCTCTCCTTGGAATAGATTGCAGCATGGCTTTTGTGAGTGATGCACATGATCAGGTGATGGCCTCTGCACCAGTGTCCTCCACTTGCCACCTGCATGCAGCATGCTGTGTAGTACTTCCAATTACCACTGTCATGGCAACCCACTACTATAAATCCCTACATCATGTGGGCATGGCCCCTTTACCTTTCCTGTATGGTGGACATCCTTCCTGTGTGTGGGCAGCAGTGTTACAGACAGCAGGTAGCAATGCCTCTTACAAGAGGACTTGCACACTTACGCCAGCTACAAATTTGTATGATGTTCCAGAACTACAAACAGAGAGTCTGAATACTGTTGCTGTATGCATTGTATAGCACCAGTTTTACAGGGTTTGTGTGTACATACTAGTTTAACATGGACTGCAGTCTCTCTGCATAGCTCTCAACTGTGTGCCTATCCACATGATTGCCAGAAGTGTGCGTGTTATGTTTTGCCTGTCCACCACACAGGTCTTGTGTCAGATATATTACTGGCTGTGTGTGTGTTGAGTACTATCAGTACATGGCTACATCCGTTTGTGTTTCTGACTTCATATTCCTGACTAAGGGTATGTTGCAGACTATCCTGTAACACTAGCATCTTGCTTACTGTATGACAACACTATTTCACATATGGGCCTGTGTTCCAGCCCCTGTCCTCTACCTACATACCAGGCTTTGTCCATATGACATGCTGTCAGGGGTTGTTATGTAGTGGCCTGTGAGTATGTCATGCTGCCATTCCTGCCATCATTCCACTGCTGTTGTGGCCCCCACACATAACATATTGTGGGGTTGGGTCCATATATATGTGGGCTTCATCTGCACAATACACGTGTGCCCTTCTGCAGTCCAGAGGCCAGTGTATACAACAGTGATATATGGGCCTGTATGTCAGTCTATGGGGGGTGCACCATAACTAACCTAGGCTGTTACATGTGAGGGGTATCAGGGGTAAGCTGCCTTAAGGTATCTGGATGTACATTACCATACAATTCACCTTGGGTAAATGCAGGCCTACTGCTTCCTGCCATACAGAGTGTTCTGTTTGTCAGTGTGATTGTGATGGTTTCGGTTATGCCTTGTTATGTAACAGATACATCCCATTGTGTCAACTGTGGACTTTACCACCTAGGGATTGTGCACAGAGTGTAGATAGAGGCTGCCGGACTATACATGCATTACTTATTGTTGATTGAATGTTATCCTGTGGCCCAGTCTGTCTTTACTGATGTACTACTTGAAGGCCTTGGCCTGGACAGCAACATATGTAATGCTTTCCGGAATACTGTATTAATTTATCTGTTTGACAGTTGCATTAGTCTGTTTATATGTATTTCACATGGCATATACAACTGTAATAGTACACAAATAGAGCTTTCACATGTATGCAAACCTGTGTGTGTGGTGTTATATCCTTTAACCTCTCTGGCAACAATTGTCTTTTATATGGGTGACTCATACAGTGTCCAGTTGGTAAGGTGGCAACTGTAGGCATACTGGCTGTTCGGTATGGTGTGCACACTCTACATATGTATCTTCCTATACATATCTCTGTGTGTATGTGTAGTTACATATATATCTATGTATATGTATGTATATCTGCATATAGGTGTCTGTGTATATGCATCTTAGGAATGTTTATTGCTTCCACATTGTACATTCCCTATAATTGCCAGACTGTACTGCATATGTTATTGATACCAGCCTGACATCATACAAGTGGGATGGATTACTGTTAACATCTTGTGCCCATGTCGTGTCAGGTCCTGGTTATGGGATTTGCAACAGTTGGTTTTGTATTGCAGGGCAGACCTGTTTGGCTGTGGGGGGAGGGTGGATATCTATACATACAAGACGTATGTTGCTTTGGCCCCATCACCCCCATTTACAGTGCATGTGGTCATATCTGTATTTGTTATGTTCTCTTTTATATCTGTAGATATATGTGTGTATATATATACTTACATATATATTGCTGTATATATATGTAGACATATATATCTATAGATGTATATATATGTGTGTATATATATATATATATATATATATATATATATATATATATATATATATATATATATATATATATATATATATAGATATATCTATTTAGATATAAATATATATGCACACACACACATACATCTACATGTATAAATGCATTTCCTGTACTGTTGAATGACTGTGCTGGATATGTTTGTGAAAACATCAGGGTTATGTATATCTGACATGGCTTAGTGGTACATCACTTTGGCTATGGTGGGCAGGATCCTGGGTTTGAGACTTGCAGAGGCTGTTTATTTTGTTGCTGGGCAGAACAAGGGCCGTTGGATACAGAGTGATTAAGGCACTTTTAAGCAGTTGTAAGCGGGTTTGCATGAAGGTAAGCACTGCTAACTTCCGGTTACAGTTTTTTATACTGATTTAGCTTCTCAGTTGCTTAACCTGTGTAGGCATTGCTTACTCTTGTGCAAACAGGCTTAAACCTGCTTACTGTTGCTTAAAAGTGCTTACTCCCTCTTACCCCCACGCTAATTTCTTTAAAAGAGAAGAAAAAAGGGTTGATAGGAAAGTGGTGAAAAAGGGGCACAAAGAGGGAAAGACAGTAGGAAAAATAGCTAGGGATATTCTGGAAGGGTGTAGGGAAGGTCCATAGCTGCCCATTTCTTCTACAGCAACAGCTGTGCATATACACTGAATTTGGGGATAGATTTGGACACTCAAACCCCTGAGAGAGGTATGAGGACAATAATATGTTCTGAAGCCAATTAGACCAGATTACATGTGTCCAGTGGACATGTGCAAAATGGACAGCTAGGCGAGATTTTTTTTGTGAACAGATTGCCATTTTTTTTCAGGTGAGAGTGGGATGTTGGGGAGGGATAGTGGGTATATTTGGGGAGGTAGGTTGGGTAGGTTAACAGACAAGACAAACAAGATACAAAGTGGTGGTATATGACACGTGGGGGTAAACACCTTGATTGGTAGGGGTGTTGGGAAATCGGAAGCCCATGAGCCCCCTAGTGGTAACAGTGGGACTGAGGTCTCCACCCATGGGCAGTCACCACTGCACCTTCACAGCCCCAAAGGTGCCTCTGCTGTGGGCTGAGTCTGAGAGCCAGGCCGACCCTCTAGTCGCAACTCGCAGCCATCGAACTGGCATAGCAGATCTCCAAACTCCCGGTTGAGCTCGCTATGCACCACGACCCAGACCTGGTGACGGGTGACAGATTCCTGTCCGCTCACTCTCCCAGGGGGGTTGAGCCCCATCCCCTGAGGTGGTTCCACCTGAATGTGGTGCAGGACCAATGGATGAGGAGGGGTTGGGCCCTAGATGTGCTGGTGCCAGATGCCACGGCCAGCTGAGGTGGGACAGGTGGGTCCGCTGGGACCCGCATTCCCATACGTCCTATGGTGTTTATGTTTTATCTACATATGTGGGTTAGTAATAGTCAACACATTCCAGGATTAGGTATAACAGCATGCATAGATATTCCCATTAACCCAGACACCAGATATGGAACAGCTGCATAGCAAACAGAACACATGCCTATATGGGGCCACAGTGGTAATTACAACAGCATGCAGGTACATTGATGGCACCATGCCACCATTGTGGGAGTATTTCAACATAGCATATGCATAGAAACAGATTTAAATAATTATCAAACAATAGGACATATGTCCCAACATTACAGTTAAGTCAGCACATACCAGTTGGTTGGGTATTTCGTTTATTGTTGCAGATATGGTGGGGGGAAGAGAAAGATGTCAATTAACAACTAGTATATTCCTGTAGTTTGCATTACTTTCCTAGTCAGTGCTATCTGTACCTTATAAGTATTAGTGCACTACCCTATTGCCTTACTTTGGACAGTGGTATGGCTGTCGACAACTATATACATGAACTGGTTTTACCTGCAGTATACAGCTCTTACCTGGTATACCTGTGGATGAATTGTTTATTAACACTAACTGTTTCTACATATACTCCCAGATTCCAGGGTGATGTTATGCACATACCTGTTCATCTCTTTTTGCACAGACTCTGGGCATGTCTTGACCACATGCAGGTGAATCGGGACATATTTCAACTATTGCCCTCTTAAACCTTTTGTGAATTACAACACTCTTGTACAGGATTTTCTTTTTCCTAGACAGTTATATTATGTAGTACAGTGTGGGTGACAGTGATGAGTAATACCTTATTATTCAGAGCAACTGCAACAATAACAATGCCATACAATACCAGAGTAAGCAGTACCAGTATTTATTTCTAGGCACAGTGTTCATATCTGATGGACCTGTGGGAGCAATGTTTGTTAGCACTACCTGAATGTTGCCACACAAATTACCAGATTCCACATTAGTATTATGCATATACATCTCACTCTGTACACACTCTGGTCACAGCTTGACAACATGGTGGTATAGATGGGACATGCTTGGCTTATTACTCTCATAACATTTTGGGGAGTTGCTAGAGTGACAGGTTTGTTCTTATAGATGTGTCACAATCAGTTGTATTTCTTGTTTGTTGCCTAAACTTCTGGGATCATCTCATTGATTTCCCAGAGGGACAGGGTGAGAGGCAGCAGACATGGGCTGATTTACTGGACATTCTGGATATATCTGTACAGTTGTGGGGTATGATTCTGTATGCAGCCTAGTATCACTCCCAGGATTTGAGCCATGGCTGTGTGTGCTAAAAATACAACAGTTCATGTCTCAGTTGAGTGTGCTATTTGGATTTTGTTGTCTGTCTTTTCACTGTTTTCTGTCTATGTCTCTCTAAGTTGTACTATATGACCTCTTGGGATTACACCAGTCATATGCAGACATTCCTACACATTTTATTTATGTTGCACAGTGTGGGTAACAGTGCTTAATACAACAGTACTATTAAGTGATTGCAAATCTACATTACCATATGATACCAGAGTAAACACATGCATTCCAGCAGTTAGACCTTTATTGTCAGGCTATTATGCTTTTATTTACATACAACCTATATGAGACTTTTCCTGCCATGTTCTCTGGTGTATGCAGTACATGCCTTAATCAACACAGGTATTATACACGCAATTAACTTACTACTACTTTTAGATTTATTTCCTGTGACAGTACATGCAAGAGTATTGCTAACCTGCCTCACATTGCAACCGCTCCAAGCAACATCCATGGGCCTCCTGGTTTGTAGCCCACTCACTTGCCACTGTGAAGGACATAAGAGGAATATTTAGCCATACCTATCCATAATATACATGAGCTGGCAATTATTAAACAGGTAGTGGACTGATACTTACACACAGCTGGGAGGCTGGGACCTCCCCTGTCCTCCTAGCCTCGTGGATCCACTGATCCAAGAGATCCCCCTTTTGCCGCTTCAGGTTGGCATAGTGATGCCTGACCTGCTCACCAGTTCGGGGTATGCCAGTGTCACTGGTGAGGTCATGGGTGAGATGGTCCTAGGCTTCCACTTTATATTGGGAACCCTGGTACTAGCCCTGCAGCAGTGTCTGGTCATGGTCTTTCACAAGGAGTCCTGCCATGACTCTGGACTCCAGGATGCCCCCGTGCCACCTGAGAGCACAACCCTCTCCCATTCCAAACATATTGCCTACAAGGGGACGATGCAACCAGTTATGAGATGTATTCTCGCCTATTGGGTTTAAATAGGGCCGATTTCCTGCACTTTGCTGTGACTGGACGGTTTTGAAAAGGCTAAGCTATGGGAAAACCTGCTTACCTAAGGTTGTCATTGCTTAAAGGGGTATACCAATGGGCAGACTGAGTTAGCTGGCCTACACATTGCTTACTCATACTAAGCTGGGCTGTGCAATGTTTTGCATTGCTTAATATATAAGTTGCATTATATTTACTTTCTGGCATTGATTTATTATTCATTACATGTTATATATGTATTTGGTATCCATGGTTCATGTGTACATACACTGTATGGGGTCCTTGTGTTTATTAGGGGATCTCAACACTTTATTACAATGACACCTCACATCTGGGCTTAGTGCAGTACTCCATTTCACATATTTATGTTATGTAGTAGGTTATACAATATAAAGCTGTATATAGATTCCTTTCACATGTTTAGTTTGAATTCCCTATAGTGAGGATCTGTTTGGGGATACCTCAATCCTATGTACTGCTGTGATGGCTTAGTGGTTAACTATTGTGACTATGGTGTGCAGGTTCCTGGGTTCAGTACCTGCAAAGGCTGTTTATTTTGTTTCTGGCCAGAACAGCAGCTGATGCATACAGAGTGCTTAAGGCATTTTTAAACAATTGTAAGCAGGTTTGCGTGAAGGTAAGTAATGCTAACCTCCAGTTAAATATGCTTAGAGTGAGTTAGCTTCAATATTGCTTAACCTGTGTGTGCATTGCTTACCCCCACGCAAATGGGCTTAAACTCGCTTACTACTGCTTAAATATGCTTACTTCCGCTTACTACCACTTAATAGTACTTACACTTGCTTACTAGTGCTTATTCCTGCTTACCACCGCACTAATTTAGACAGTAATGTGTAGTGTTTTTTGGAAAGTTGGTGTATTAGGAAACTTTATGCAGTTATTATTCATTACACATTTTACCGTCCATTTATATCCATGATTCCTGTGTATATATACTGTATGGGGCAGTTGTGATTATCTGTGCACTTTGCAACATCATGACAATGACACCTCACATCTGCATTTAATGCAGTACTCCAGGTCACAAATATATGTTATTTAGTCAGTTATGCAACTAAAAATATTGGTCATAAAGTTATTTGACATGGATAATGGAATGTACTGGAGTGGGACTCGAACCGGGAATGACTGCTCGTAAGGTGAATGCTCTGCCCACTACACTATTGCTGTACTGCTACATTTGCATATATCTTGCTTTTTATCCTCTTGTGCCATTTAAGCTGCATTATCCGTAGCTAAGCGATGGGCAAACCCATGCACCTACGGTTAAATTTAATCTGTTTCATAGAAAAAAAATCTTTATATTTGCTGTTTTAACTATTGCTTTTGTAAACTTGGGGGGATGTTGCTGAGGTATGCAAACACCTATGAGTAGTTTTGCTCATTCTTTTATTAATACTCTGCTATTCTTCGTTGCAGGGGCGTGTATATTCTCAGAGCTGTGCTCTCAGACATGCCCCCTGCACTTGCACATGCTCCGTGTAAGTTTAGGAGCTCAGGCAGCGCACCTTCATTAATATGCATGGCGCTCTGTCGTCCTGCTCCTAAATGGCCACCTCCGTGTAGGACTAAGCTAGTCCTGCATGGAAGGATAGTGAATCCAGGGGTATGTCTCTCAAGATTAAAGGGATAAAACACAGGCCTGTGGACCACATGACATCCACTAATCATTAATGCTACTACTAGGATATCTAGCACATTAAGGATGTCAGTCCCTGTAAGTAGCCTTATCTGTACTACATTATAAAACCTTTTTTATGTATACATTGCAATGCCACACGTGAAAACCCCCAACATACCAAGGGAGAATTTAGAGTGACCACAGCACTAAAAATACACTTCTTTAGCTTACTATGTTGCAAGAAATAGGCGTACCTGGGGTTTATACACTATTTACTGGATTTTACAAACTTGTGCCTATATGATGCAGACTGAAGCATAATGCAAAGACTTCTAATGACTATACTGCTCCATTAGGTTATAGGTGTTGAGCCAAACCTTCAAACCTATGCCACTTCTCCATTAATAACTTCTGAGAAAGTGGACAATTCCAACACCATTTCATTTTCAAATCTCAGTCTATTAAACTTTCTTTTCAAGACTGAACTTTTTTGTTATTCCAGTCACTTTCAGTTCATCTGCGACAGTCATCTTCAGCTTCAAATTTTAGTTCATGATGCACATTCTGAACATAGTAAAAAGTACAAACAGCTATACACATAAGAGCAAGTAGCAATGATAATAAAACAAGGCATAAATAAACTATTGCAAAACAAACTAAAACAAGAACAACATTGATGAACATTGATGAAAAGACAGTAACACAATAAAATAAACTTATAAAATAAATAATTAAAATATAGAAATGTCAGATTGTTAGTTCAAAACAATGATTAGGTAAATTCAAAGTAAAATAAATATATTTCCAATGAATACTTACTGACACCGGGTATTGGAAACTCTGTCAGTCAACCAGGTAGCAAGCTCCAGAGATGATATCCCTGGTATACAATGGCCAGAGACTCAGAGATCTAAAGGCACACCACTGTAACCACTATCAACCCCTGGAGGACAGAGTACAAGTATGGGATAAGTATCTACAGAGTCAAAAGATTGTGCAAGTAGAGGTTGACTCAGTCCATGGAAGTTTAGATGTCTCAGTTTAAAAACTTTATAGATGACCCATATCTGTAGCTAGTGAATCCCTGCAGAACTGGCATAATGTGGTGGCATCATGACACTTAGTGAGGGAGTGGTGTTTTTTACCAACTGCAGATCAATCGAGTTTTGCATCTGGAACCCCTAAGTAAAGGCTGGTATGGTAATCCAATGGGGAGGAGACCAGTGTATGCAGGGAGACCTGAAGGATGTTTATGCTGTGTATAACCATGTCAGATACCTACCAGTAGTAGTCCAAAACCTAACTACAAAAACAAGCCACCAAGTTGGCATACCATATTAAATAGGTTATTCAACAAAAAAAAAAAACATGGCTAAAATCAGGAAGTGTAACTTGCACAAAGATAAGAACACTTTAATCAAATTAAAAAAGTAACTAAGTGGGCTAATTAAGTGCAATAAAGCCAATTTTGAGGTCAATATAGCCTCTCAGGCAAAAGACAACCATAAGACCTTCTTTAGCTATGTCAGAAACCTCAAATGCAGCATACAGCAGTGTGCTGAACTGGTGGTTAATGGTGCCACATTCACTGAGTTGGGCAATATAGTGAATCTGCTGGCTGGATGAATAATTCAATTCCAAATTTACCGCCCACTCACCCTCAGCCAACCTCCCAAGAAATACCTCCAAATGTAACCCCTCCAACTACAAAGAGAGGGAGAGTATGTCCTGTCTGTGCTTGCTAAGGCCAGGAACACATCATCAGTGGGCCATGATTATATCCAGGTAGCCTCCTGAATAGTCTAAAATATAACCTATCAGGGCCAATGGATTTACTGTTTAACTATAATCTCAAAACAGGCTTCATGCCACAAAAATTGATGAATTCAAATCATGGAAACTATAGGCCCTTTAGTCTGATTAGTCTTGTATGCAAATCCATTTAAAAAGATTATCATGAAAATGATTAACAAAGACAATGGAGACCACCAGACACTGAATCTGTTCCAGTTTGGCTTTTCAAAGGAAGGTCATGCCTGCTGAACCTGGTGAAGTTATTTGAGAAGATCCCCAAGGTAATGGATGAAGGTAAAACTATGCATACTGCCTAACTTGACCTGGCTAAGGCATTTGATGCAATGCCCTATCGGACTTTTCTAACAATCTTATATAATTAGACAGAATTCCCTATATAATGTACTGGACAAGCTGGCTCACTTATAAGACCCAGGAAGTTAGGATTGGTAAGACAAACTCTACAAAGATGCTGGTCTCCAGTGGATTCCCCTCAGAGCTCCTTGTTGTGTCTACTCCTCTTTCACATCTACCTCTCACAAATCTAAGCCAATGTCAGAGGTCTCTGGCTAGGTCCATGTTCAGCTACTGAAAAGAATAAAATGTGAACAACTAAATTTCAAGCAGAAAAGAGTGAAACAAAAAAGTAGTGAACAAGGATAGCAATGAAAATAAATTCATTGAATGGCCATAGTTGGCCAACAACCAGGAAGTAACACGATGCATATGGTAAGTGATGGGAAACCTTTTAAATTTGCTCTATTCACAACTTTAGTGTAATCCCAGGGTTGGTATATTTAGAGGGGTGTGGATTCACAACCCCCCACATTGGGGAGGGGGGCACAGCCTCCCACCTTGGTTGGTGCTGTTTGAGATGTTGCCTGACTATGGTCTTCCAATGCATTTTTTTGATGATGTCCCTGTTCACTGCTTTTTTATTTCTCTCTCTTCATTCAAGATTTAGCCATTTGTGTTTTATTGTTTTTGGTAGCCAAATATAGACCCCAAGTTGAAGATGATTACAAACTGGAGGCACTCAGACTCTCTCAATATGCAAACATCTTACAAGAGGGTCTAACACTGGCAAATGACTGCTGCCAAAGCCACAGCTTAAAACTCAATGCCAAGAAATGCATTATAGTACCTTTTGGGAAGATGGCCGCCCAAAGAAACTACATCATCGACAAAACACCCTAAAAAGTTAACCCACTATTCATGGATCTGGAAAGACATATAGACAGTAACCTGCCCTTTGACCAACATGCATCCAGGGTAGTAAAGAAATCCTTCTATGTTGCTCAATTTATTAGTAAGGGCATGGCATTTAGGTCCAGGGAAATTATTGTACCACTCTACTCAGCTCTCATCAGACCGATCATGGAGTATAATGCCCTCTTCAGTATGCACCTGACCAGACACATGCGGCAAGTGAAACGTCCACAAAGGTTCCTTACAAAAAGAATAGAGGAGATAAACACAATGTCTTATGTGGATTGCCTCAAAGCCCTATGTCTATACTTGGTCTTATACAGACTACTGACAGGCGATCAATGCCTGGCATACAAAGCATCTCTAGACCATGCTATGATGAACCTTTGGCACATCTGCAAAACAAACAGCATCAGACTTACTATACTGAAATACCTAAATTTTGCATGCAACATTAATAGGACATGTTGGAGAGACAGATAAATATATATATCTAAGGGAATTCCCATTCTCTAGAATAGGCTCCCCATCCATGTGAAACAAATTCCCTCCTTAACCCTATTTAAGAGTAATTTGGACTATGGGAAATTCAAAATTCACCCTGGTCTGGTTCCTATGTGTCTGATGGACAGAAGCCATCAGTAAAGCATGTCATAACCAACAATCACCCACTATATAAACATGTAAAACATAACTTGTGCAATATATTTGGGTTGCAAAGCATGGCTTATAAAGGCCCTTGTGGTTGTTAGTCTAGCATTCACCTATGAACATATGAACTAATGTGACTAGACCTCAGAAGAAAAATCACAACCCCCAAACACACCCTGTTGGCACTTTAAGCATGGGTCACCAAAGTGGTATGCAGAAGCCCGTAAGGCTGTTAGGGCCTACAGCCACACATTGAAATGTCCTTATCATAAATTACTCAATAGTTGTTCATAGTGTTGCAGCAGAGGGAGAGACAATGTCAGCAAGTATGTTAGATCCCTTCACCCAAATATGTATATAACCTGTTTGTTGCACTGGAAGCAGTCCTCACCTTGGAAGATGTAGTCATTTGTGCAGTCACGGAGACTTGGCTCAAGGCTGTGGAGAGCACCCCAGCCATACAGGGTTACACCTTCTTCCACACATTCAGATTACAAACTGAAGCCCCCAAAACTAAAGGAGGTGGTGTATCAATAATCATTAAAGATAAATACACCTCCAGATTGGTTAGACAGCATGAGATCCTGGAGAAACTTCAGGTGCAATTAACTGTTGGTAGGACACCTATTAATGGCATTGCCAGCTACAAGACACCCTGCATGAATCAGGACACCCACTCTGCCTATTTGAATCAGCCTTGCTTTGGGTGAACTTAACTACTCATCCATTGATTGGGTAAATTATTCATGCTCTAACTCCTTTCCCAAAGGTTTCTTGGCTTTGTTAACTCCAGTGCCCTGGACCAGCTGGTTGACACCCCCACAAGGAGTGCCAGCATCCTGGATCTGATGCTTTCCAATATGGGGGCCACTGTAGCACACCACTGTGAGGTCTCCCTTGGTGAGATCTGACCACATATCAGTCTCATTTGAAATAACCATCACACCTGAACCCCCCAGCAGCAACTGAACTAAAAAACTTCTCCAAAGCAGATTATAACCTCTTACAGGCAGTATAAATAGCTTAACTGCACCTCCCCCTCACATTGAACTAGCAACTATGCCAAGTTCTACACCAATGCTTTATACAAACACCTGTATAACTGCATTGACTCAGCCATACCTGATAGGACCAAAACAAGCTCCTAAAAGAAGAGCAAACCTGCCTGGTGGACAACTGCCATTAACAGGCTTAACAATAAGAGGAAGAAATTGCTATCCAAGAGTAAGAGGGAGTGAGCCCTAAACTGGAAATACCCCCTCCTAAGCTTAAACAGACAAATAAGACTTCTTGTGATGAAGTCCTCCAAAGCAAACTATGAATCCAAATTAGCTTCCTCAACTAATGATAACCATAATGCATTCTTTAGTTACATCCGTAATGTAAAAGTAAAGGTCCAGATTTGTGCCAAACTGGTAGTTAATGATGCCACATATACTGAGCCTGTGGACATAGCTAACCTTTTTGGATGGCAGGTTCTGTCAAAACTTCTCTCTCCTGTCCCTGCCACACGTACCCCATGACATCCCTACCACCTGTCCCCTACCTTGTATCTCTAAAGAGCAGGTCATAAATGCCCTCTCTAAGGCCAAAAATAGCATCTATGGGACCTGATAACATCCCAGGCTATGTTCTACACGGGCGCCAAAAGAATTAGCAAAGCCACTGGGTACTCTTTTCAATCATAGTCTAAGCACCAGGTTCATCCCAGCTGAATGGAAAATGTCCACTGTTATTGCCTTGCACAAAGGTGGTGCTTTCACTGACCCCAAGAACTACAGACCTATTAGCCTAACTAGCCTTATCTACAAGGCCATGGAGCAGATCATCATGGACCTTATCAACAAAAATATAGGTAATCTCCAAACACTTGAGCTTATTCAGTTTGGATTTATCAAAGGGAGATCATGCCTGTTAAATCTGATGGACTTCTTTGAGACAGTCACCAGGGCCCTGGACGAGGGGAAGTCTGTGTATGCAGCCTACCTAGACTTAGCCAAGACATTTGACATTATCCACCACTCAGGCATCATTGACAAACTCACCCAGCTAGGTATCATCCTGTATATCATTTGATGGGTCACTGAGTGACTCAATGATACATCCCAGGTTGTCAAAAGAGGGAGCTCCACCTCCAACAGCAGACCTGTAACCAGTGGTGTTCCACAGTGATCTGTCCTGGGACCTCTACTGTTTGGAATGTATTTCTCTGAAGTACAAGCAAAAACGAAAGGTCTGTGGCTGCCAAAGTTTGCTGATGACTGCAAATTGGGAGTGGTCATAGAATCTCCCAATGATGTCAACATCCTACAAGAGGGTCTTACACAAACAAATGATTGGTGCCAAAGTCATGGCCTTAAACTCAATGCAAAAAATGTATTATCATCCCTTTCGGTAAGAGCAATGTTCCTGCTAACTACCACATCAACAGCAACACCTTAAGTACGCACTCAGTGGTAAGAGACCTAGCCAAACAGGTTGACAGCAACCTTACGTTTGACCACCATGTCTCCACAGTGGTATGAAGGGCATTCTATATTGCTCATCTCATAAGGGCATTGCCTCCAGGAAAAAAAAGAAGTTATAACCCCTCTGTACTTCTCTCTCATCAGGTCAACAACCAAGTACTACGCCCCCCTTTAGTATGTACCTTTCCAAACACCTGTAGCAATTGGAAAGACCACAGAGGTTCTTCTCAAGGAAAATTCAAGGTCTTCAGCATCTGTCTTATGTGGGTCATCTGAAATCTCTGTCACTTTATTCTGTTTCTTGTAGACTACTCAGAGACGATCTCTGCTTTGAATATAAGGCAATCTCTGACCATGCTTTATTGGAAATGCTGCGTATTCGCAAGACAAATGGTACACGGATTACTCACTCTAATGACCTTAACCTGGTATGTGATATGAATAGAACTTGTTGGAGGGACAGATTTGCCTCCCAGAGGTTTCTAGACCTTTGGAAAAGACTACCACTTCATGTCAAACAGAGCACCTCATTGGCTGTCTTCAAATGCAGTCTCAACAATTGGATGTGTAACCGTAAATATATCCCAGGGGTTCCACCTTGTCCTTCTTGGACAGGGGCAATAGGTGGCAATTGTGGAAATAAGGGAAGAACTTGGCTAGTCTTGTGAATCACCTTCAACTACCTAGCTTGGATGGCATGAAAAGAGACAAGACTGAGATCCCTATGTGTGCCTTTGAGGCTGATGAGCAATTAGCCTTGAACAGTGTCCTGACAACCCCACAAATGATGGCACAATTCAAACCAAAAATCATTTTCATCAACAAATTGCTCAATATTTGGTATGATGCTGGTAGAGTCAATTGCATGTCAGGATGCATGGAGATGGTCTGCACCTGTCATTTCAAGACTTCTACTTATCAGCAAAAATATTTCCCCCATAATGCCCTATTAAGCAAAGTTAGTCTCCTGTATCTATAAACCTAGCAGCTTGAAATTATGCATATAACGTCATGCTTTTTTAAAGCTAGAAGCCAAAACATCAACTGAAGCAGCCTCAAGAACTTCCTAACTCTTAAAAATCATAGATATTTGTATAGCTACAGAAAAGTGATTCCAGTTTAGTGACAATACCTCTTTTCACTACCTGGTTTTAATACCTACCACACATTTGGATCTCCTAGTGAGAGTGGTTGTGTTTCTGTGAATTGTATATCTTTTTTATTCAGAACTCCATTTACCACATTTAATCCAGCATCATAGTCACATAGATCCCCTCTGTATCCTAGTAACTACAAGGAAGTCCATCTTCCATCATCATCATCCACCTTTTCTCATTTTCTGCATGGAACAGGGTGCCGTTTTAATTGTTAGCCTCTCACTGAATTCAGTACCAGTTTCCTACCTTCTTCTATAGTCATGTCTGACTGGCACAGATCTTCTATGACACAATCCATGCTTATCCTTGCTGGACACCTTCATTTTATCTTGTTTTCTTCTTGTCTGTTCTAAGTCTTCCTCACCAGAGTGTCTTCTAATTCCTCCACATGTGTCTGAGCTACCATAATCTGTTCTCTTCAACCTTCTTTGCAATGGGAGCTACTTGAGCTTCTACTCTGATGTCCTCATTTCTTCATCTGTCCCACAGCATGCTTCCTACCACCCATCTCAGAAATGTATCCACAAACAACTTCTTAACCACCTTCTCCAAAACAGTCTACTTGCTAACAGCCAGCATGGATTCAGATCTTCCCACAGTACTACCACTGCCTTACTCTCCTTTACCAACACCATCAACCACAACCGCAACAACAATTATCTATCATCTTCAATCTTCATTGACTTATCTAAAGCCTTTGACATGGTTAATCAAACTCCTCCTACACATACTAAAATCTCTCTCACTTGACACCCCTTCCTTAACTTGGTTCACATCTTATCTTGACAACCATCAGCAGGCAGTACTCTGGAAGAATTCACTATCTAATCTCCTACCTATCTCTTTAGGCGTACCTCAAGGGTCTATCCTAGGTCCCCTCATTTTCAATCTTTATTAATGACCTCCAATCAGCTATCCCTAACACCACTTGCATACAATATGCAGATGATTCTACTATAATCTGCACTGCCACCTCTCAAAATGAACTTCAGTCTCTTACCCAAAAAGCCGTTTCTTCTGTTGAAAAATGGTTCTCTGATCGTTGCCTTCTCCTCAACCCCAAGAAAACCAAATTGTTACTGTTCCCACCTACCTGTAAAATGTACACCACTTAATTTCTCTCTCACATCCACTGATAGCACTCTCATTTCTCCTGACTCAACAACAAAATTGCTAGGAATAACTGTTGACAACAATCTAAGTTTTGACTCACACATCAACAACACAATAAAAGTAGTTAACAAAAAATTGGTTCCCTCTACAGAATCAAACCCTTCCTTACACATGAAACAACAACCATCTTAGCTAGATCTCACCTCATCTCTACTCTTCTATATGCCTCACCCATCTATACTAATCTCTCCAAAAGCAACCTGAAGAAACTTGCTACATCCTACTATAATATTGCTAGATTCGCTACAGGATCCCAGTTTCGAACTCACCACTGCCTGAACCTAAGACAACTAGGTTGGCTTGAATTTACCAACAAATTAATACTTCAACAGCTCTTAATAGCTCACAAAATTCTACACCAACCAACTAAAATACCAATACTCTCTAACCTTGTTACACCTTACAAGAACATGAAACAGCTACGCTCCTCAAACAAACTATTGATTTATACTCCCAAACCTAATAACTCAGCAGGGGATTGCCTCTTTTCCAACTCTGTTGGAAAAATGTGGAACAAACTACCCTCTGATATCACATCTTTGTCTACACTCTCACTTTTTAAAAGACAACTAACTATGCATCTCAACAGTCAATGGCTTTGCCCCTGTACCAACCCAGATTAACTTTCCCTCTTACT
This sequence comes from Protopterus annectens, assembly GCF_019279795.1. Taxonomy (NCBI): domain Eukaryota; kingdom Metazoa; phylum Chordata; order Ceratodontiformes; family Protopteridae; genus Protopterus; species Protopterus annectens. Next base: position 1,102,348,749 of record NC_056745.1, on the reverse strand, counting down.
CTGTCTCTTTTTCTTACCCTACACCCTCCTAACTTTCCTTTTCTTAATATCTATGTAGTGAAATGTTATCTCATATACACAGTACTACCACGGTAAAAAAAAAATATATATATATATATATTTTTATTATTATTTCTTTGTATAAAGACATTAGGACTTTTTTCTCCTTGTTTGCTCCTATCATAGTTGTACATTGCATATATTGTCTAACTTTGTTTTTTAAATTCTAATCTTGTATGGTCTATTCTGTATAAACAATGTAATATTCCATTGGAGCTTTTCTCCCCGGGCCTCTACTGAAAATGGACATATATCCAGTTAGACTAGCCCGGTCAACAAATGTAAAATAAAAAATAAATAAATAAATGTCCAGTCACTGAACCTCCTGCTTAATGCCCACAACCCATGAAACATGCCTCAACAAATTAGAATCCATAGCTGTTGAACCAAAATAATCATTCTGTGTGATTCCCACTATCTCCTCTTAAGATGGATAACCTGCACCGCAAATAAATATGCACAGTGGATCCTGAGCATCATCAATGCCCACTCTCTTTACATAATAGTACCCTCCCCTACTAGGGGCTCAAACATAATAGATCTGGTTCTTACAACTATGGCACCATTATGCACCACACCTGTAATTGTCTCATTTTGTTCCTATCTGAATACTGAGCTGTAGCGGTCTCAATAAGATCCCAGCCTAAGAAGCTGTCAAATCCTACTGCCATCAGAGGTTTGACCAAGACTAACTTCCTTGCATTAACTTTTGAGATATTACAAGCTTCCACCCCCTGAGGAAGCCATGATTAAAATGGCAGTTTACACCACCAATTTTTATTCCCACCTACACTCCAACATTGAAGATTATATCCCAATTCATTACAAATACAGAGCCAAGTTCAGAAGCATACACCTTTGATGGAATTGCAAGTTCTGCTTCATTAACTAGAAGAGAAAATAAACTTCTGACCTAAAAAAATGTTGGGAGTTAGAATAATGAGGTTTGGGGTTCACATAATGATTAATGTGTTTACCTCACAGACGGAAAGCACAGGGTTTGATTCTCCTTAAAGGAAATTGTCTAGGCATAAAATGGTCCACGCAGACAGCTACACTAGTACCTACCTATGAACTTATGAAACAAACCCACTTATTAGAAGAGACATTCAAAGCTAAAAATGAATTAACTATTGAACCATGTCCAAAGATAACCATAAAGTCTTTTTAACTATGTTAGGAACCCAAGAGAAAATTCCCAGCACTGCAAAGAGCTGATGATATATGGTAACACCAACCCTGATCCTAAGGATGCCATAACTATACTAGTATCAAAACGTAGCTCATACTTCTTCCCCCTATACCCTTCATGTGCTACCCCACAAAATTCAATGTATGCCTTCCCCTACGATTAACTCAGAACCAAAACACTAGCTCTATGTATCCAGACAGCATAACAGACAATTTTTGTTAATATGAAACACAGCCTTTCTGACTTCCTTGTCAGCTTATTTAATCTCAGGCTGCCCACTGATTATGCATTTGAGAAGCTTGGAGATCAGCTGTTATGGACCTCTGTCCACAATGCTGGCCTAAGTACTGACCTTGGGAATTATAGACTGATTAGCTTTACCATTTTAATTTTTGAAATATTAGAAAGTATCATCATGGAATTCATAAATAAGGATATTTGCAAATTACAGTTTCTCTTGGCAGATCAGTGTGTCCTTGTGGAAGGCAGATGATACCTAATTAGCCTGGCTGACTATTTGAAAGTCACAGAGGCATCAGATGAAGGCATATCAGTATACAATATTCACTTAAAGCTAGTGAGAAGTTTCATTATTATTCCACAGTGTGGTATTATTGATAAACTGTCTTTTTACATACCTCATTAGAAAGAAACCACTGCAGAAAAGAGTAAAATCCCATGACTGGAGGAACTCCCTGGTCAGCCTCTGTAAGAAGCTGAGATCCTTCATAAAATCCTCCAAAGCTAGTTACAAAAACAAAATAATCACTGTTTCTAAAGACAACCACAAATCATTCTATAGCCATGTCAAGAATCTGAATGGCAACACTCAGATCTGTGAGTTACAGCACAATGGCACTAAATATACAGAAACAACTGATATTGCCAACATCCTGGCAGATAGGTTCAGTGCTAACTTTACCCACCTCTCACCCCCTAAAGGGCCCATCTCTATACTGGAAGAATGCAAAGTTCCTTTAATCACGGCTGCACAGGTAAAAAAACACACTCTCCAAAGCCAAGAACACAGCATCCATGGGACCTGACAATATTCCAGGCTGCATTCTGCATGAACTACAGCACGAACTGGCACCCCACCTAAGTACCATGTTCAATCATAGCCTCACCTCAAGCTCTGTGCCCACTGAATGGTGCACAGTGACGGTTATCCCACTCCACAAAGGGGGATCCGCCATGGACCCTGGGTACTACTGCCCCATTAGCCTGACGAGCCTGGTCTGCAAAGTCATGGAATGTATCATCATGGAACTTATAAACAAAGACATTGGTAATCTCCAAACTCTAGACCCCACCCAGTTCGGGTTTGTTAAAGGCAGATCATGTCTCCTAAACCTGACAGACTTCTTTGAAGCAGTCACCAAAGCCGTAGATGAGGGTAAGGTAGTTCACATAGCCTATCTAGATTTTGCCAAGGCTTTCGACACCATCCCCCACTTATTATACAATTATAGATAAACTCATTAAACTAAGTATAAATCCCTATGTCACAAGATAGGTTGCCAACTGGCTCACTAACAGAATCCACACTTTGAAAGTAGCAGACTCCAAATCTGACTTCGGACTAGTGACAAGTGGAGTACCACAAGGTTCAGTCCTGGGTCCTCTCCTGTTTGGTATCTACTTCGTTGAAGTACAAGCTAACACAGAAGGTCTTTGGCTAATGAATTTCGCAGATGACTGCAAACTAGGAGCCATAATTGAAACTCCTAATGATATGGACATCCTACAAAAGGGCCTCACTTAGACAGATTCCTGGTGTCAAACCCATGGCCTCAAGCTCAATGCCAAAAAGTGCATTCTCATCCCTTTTGGTAAAAACTCTGTACCCATGAACTACCATATAGGCAGTAGTTTACTTAACACTGAAAGTGTGATAAGAGACCTTGGGACATAGGTGGACAGTAGTCTCTCCTTTGATAATCATATCACCACAGTAGTCAGGAAATCCTTCTACGTGGCACACCTCATCACAAAAGGTTTTTCATCCAGGAAAAAAGACGGAATTGTTCACTTCTACTCATCGCTCATTAGATCCATTATGGAGTACAATGTCCCTTTTGGTATGTACCTCACAAGACATCTACAACAACTGGAAACGCCACAGAAATACCTCACAAAGAGGATTACCAGCCTCAAACAGATGCCCTACGCAAACCATCTCAAAAAACTCCAGCTGTACTCTGTCACATTTTGCCTACTTGGAGGCGATCTCTGCCTAACATACAAAGCTATGTCAAACCCAGAGCTGTTGGACATGCTCCACTTAAAGAAATCCCAATCCCTCTGAGCTACACATTCTAGGGACCTAAACCTTGTCACCACAATAAACAGAACATGCTGGAGGGATAGATTCCTGTCCTAGAAACCTCCCATACTCTAGAACAAACTACCTATCTATATCAAACAAAGCTTCTCATTAGCACTCTTCTAGAAAAATCTTAATGATTGGATGGGAAATGGGAAATTCACCCTGGGGATCACTTCTATGGCTCTGCTCGACAGGGGCACAGGAAAATAATTTTCTTGGGTGGCGAAAGCCAGGGTACCTTTTTGGCCAGGCTTGTATAGGCCCTAGGGCCAATAGCCTAGTACCTACCTATGAACCTATTAGAAAACAAACAGGCTAACAGGCAGAATCCACTAAATTAGGGCTTGTGGCACACTTGTTCAAAAAAGGCTCATCACCAGTGGTGTTCTGGAATCATAGCTATTTGCCGTATACTTTACTAAGTCAAACCTGATGTCAACGGTCTCTCACCACATCTGCTGAAGACTCCACATGATACCCATATTCTCCAAAAGGGCCTTACCTGTGCAAATTAATGGTATGAGGACCAAGGATTGCAGCTTAATATTACAGTGTAGCATTGTTTTCTTCAGGAAATAAGAACATCCCTGCACCAGCAACATAAATGACACCTCATTAAAACCGATTTTGTCAATACAGACCTATGTGTGTAAACAGAAAATAAACACTCCTTTTACCACCAAATATCATCTGTCATTAGAAAATACTTCTACCTAGCTCAACTAATTACTAAAGGAGTATCCTCTAGGTCAAAGGAAGTTATTGCCCACTCTATTCCTTTATTATCAAGCCTGTATTAGAATATTATATACTGCCTCCATTTACAAACATCTATCCAACCATATAGAACTATAAAAAAACATAATGTTCCTTTTATAAAAAAATCTCATGAGTGACCACTCTAAGTTATACAGAACATCTACAGACATTACCAATATATTCTCTCTCTTATAGAATTCAGAATGGCAATGTCCATCTAAGCTTTTAAGATTGCAAATTACCCAGTTCTGACTGCCCTTCTGCATATTTTTAAAACTGGAACTATTACATTTATCTACTCTAGGGATATATACCTCTCCCAAAACATACCCTACATTTGGAATAAGCTCCCCTTCCATGTCAGGCAAAGCAGCTCCCTCACTCTTTTTAAATCTAATTTAGACAAATTGATAGGTAATCATAAATTCACCCTCAGGCTGGACCCAAAATGCTGTGTGCACAGGAAAAGTAAGAAAACTGCAATGGTCAGGGTTGGAATGATCTTCTAGATCTTTTGTGATTATGAAACTATGATGATGGAATAAGTTGAATAAGAGTGATATTTTTATATTTATTAATTATGATTTATTAACTGGGATGGTCTGTCTGGTCATATGCCCTGTTTTGCAGAGGCCAAGAGAGGAAAGCTACAAAGTTACATAAACCAACGGATTATTATATATCATGGATACCCATAAATATATCAATTTTTTATAGAATAATAATGAAAATCTTAACAGTAATCTTAAAATAAAAAAAAATAAGATTGATAAATAAAAGAATATGGACACAATTTCTAACTAATAATTAGAGTAAAAAGAAGTAGACTGAGGAAAGATTTGTTGATTGGTTATAAATAAGACAGTAGAAATGTTTTCTGCTGAAAAAGATATTTAATAATATAATACAGTAACAGCCTACTGATAAATAGGGAATATAGATTCATAGATATTCCAAGGTCACTTGAGTCTTATTACCATTCACAACGTTAGTAATTTCCCTCAGGCCACAACTCCTTTCTATAGGAGGGCAATCCCAGTCAATCCCAAAGTAAATTTGTGTATAAGGTACACATCCTCTCATCTTGTTTATGTTTATAGGAAGATAGTGAGTAGCACTGCATAACATGCAGGGGAAGTTTTTTTTCCCCAGAGGTTTTTGAAGGCACTTGGCTATAACTTTGTCCCTCCACCATGTTGTATGTATCTATAGGTAAAAAAAAAAAAAAAATTAGGCCCCTAGTTGTAGTACTGGTGGAACTTGTAGAGAATCAATGTTTAGAACACTTGTGTCTCTAATGCTATGATAAGTGAGATAAAGATCTCCTCTAAATAGCAATAAGACACTCAATAAAAGGACAGACATTCCAGCCTGTCTTGATAACTCGGCGATACTGTAGTTGAGGGCCTCACCAGATGCGCAGTAGCAAGCCACGCCCAAAATCCACCCCGTGATATGTCATTCATGAATATGCATTCCCTTCCAATAATGTACAACCGAAGGGAAAAAAAAAAAAAAAAGTGCACTTGACGTTGTAATTGGATAGTAAATATAACAGTAAACTGAAAGTAAATTACCGGTATTGCGTGAACCAACATTTAAAAAAAAAAAAAAAAAAAAAAACACTTTCTCAAAACAAAAAAAAAAACACTTTCTTGACTTTGGGGTATTTCAGTTTCTTAAGAGGACTGCCAACTGCTAAAATTATGGATTTGATTCAACGTGTAATAGCTTCTTATTTAAACTAAAGTGTTTCCGTTGTCAAACTGCTTTTAATAGTCAGTCACCAATATCACATATTGACACTTTGAATGGTTATGTGCTGTATGTACAGCACGCAATCGTAATGGAAGTGTAGCTGTTTCTTCTTTCTTTCTTTCACTCAGTTGTGGGGTTAAGTCAAGTATTACAGGGTGTTGCAGCATGACTGAACTTTGATATGCACATATTGTGTATAATGGCAAGTTTTAATAGACCTAAAATGTAAAAAGAAAAATAAAAAAATATATAGAACCTATTGCCAGTTTGTCGAAAACCCCAAGTAATATGCAGACTGGGTTGTCACTCAATTTGCGACACACCCACTTCTGCGCGAAAGGAACTGGTGAGGCCCTCAACTACAATATCGCCGGTAACTCAAGGGCTTAAGATCTGATATATTCTTGGTTATGCATCTTTGGGGAGTTTCTAACTGTTGAATATGTTTATTCAGATACATCCCAAAAGGAGCATAGTACTTGATCAATGCCGAGGATAAGGGAGGAATACCTCCTTAAAATTTAATAACATTCATTTGGCGTCTAGCTTGGTTGAATAAAAGGCTTACATAACAACCATTGTCACATGATTTTTCAAAGGAGAGGGAGTTATCAGTCATATACTTGGGTCTCTGACCACATTTTCATTTTGTAGTGGTATGTTGTCTGTATTATCTCATGAGGCTCCAAAGTGCAGTCATATGCAAATGTTGTCAACCAGAGGTCTTGGCTGTCTGCTTGGAAATCTGAGAAGTAAATACCAGAAGGAAGTACCAGCACTGAGCCCTGAGAAACACCGTGGATTACTTTCAAACTTTCTGGTAATGCACTTGCAATTTACACTGTGTGGGTTCTGTCCTTCAGTCAATTTGCAATCCATCCTATCATAGACTGGTTAGTTTTTAAAGCATTTAGGTTTTGTTTGACACCAACATAGAGAGTGGTGCTGAAGGACTAGTTCAAGACACACCGTATGCACTCTGAGGACCATCTATAGTCCCCATAACCATTTCAAAGAAATTTACCAGATTAAATAGGGTTCACCTTTTACAAAGTCAGATTTTTGGGGGTGAATTCTAATAAGCTTCCTGATCTCACAGTTGATGAAGTCAGTTATAATGGGGTCCACAACTTTGCATATGAGGCTTCTGATGCTGAAAGGTGTGTAATTGTCTGAGTAATTTGTAAGACTACCTTTATGGTTGCTGTTCAGTATACCTTATTTTTTTTTTCTTCCTGGTAATGCATGCTTTATGTTGAACTTACTCGAGTCCAAACTGCTGCCTGTTAGAGAATATTAACAGTAGCTGTTAAGATTACCAGGGTCTATGCAATAGTACCTGGGTTTTATTAATGACAAGAGAATAGCTTACTTTCACATAAGATAACATTCTGGTCAGAATAGTAGTAACCATAAATGTAGCAGTCAGTAAATCCTTAATGGTTAGACAGTTTTAACAAAATAACAGAAATGATCCAATTCTACTGTTCTCAGAACCTTAGGCTGACATAACACCACCATTTTCTTCTCTATCTCTATATCTCTCCTTCTTTCTTTCCAACTCTCAGCTAAACTACAGTCAGTGTAGATATTAACTGCATACAACATCCATTCATTCTATCTCTGCACCTTATTCTCTTGGTAGATCTTGCCTTTATTAGCATCCTAAACTCGAAATTATTGCTAATTCATATTTTCTCTTAACCATCTGCCTCACAAAGATTACTTCTTTACAGTCTAACAATTTACAGATCATTACTTCTTGTTTTCCTTATCTGGATTTAACTAATCTCCCTATGCATGTCTTGTTTTGAGATTTATTGTTTCATTAAACAAGTCTCTCTGAGTGTTATCTTCTCTGCTAAGTGAACACTAACTCTGATGTAACATGCCAAATGTTGATTTTTGTAGCATGTGGTGACCCTGTTCTACAGTCTTAGTCGCTCTCTCTCTCTCTCACACACACACACACACACACACACACACACACACACACACACACACACACACACGCGCAATGTCTTTATCTGAGGTATAATCCAAGCTGCATTTTTCCCACACACAGCATTTTCAAAGGTTTCTTTCTTTTATCCAATTGGAAATAAATTATGTACTTCTCTTTCTACACACAAGTGCATATTTAAACTCTGCACTTAATATCAGTAACTTAATGACTCCTGAGGAAGGTCTCATGACAACTCAAAAGTCTAGGTAATTGCAAAGCTTTTGTTGGTCCAATGAAAGGTATTAATCATGTCTGTGTTCCAGTGTATATGTGTTTTTAATAATATCAAGGAATTATTTAACAAGAGGCACCAAATTCACATATACCCTAATGTTAAAGATGTACGTGATCTGCCACCTGACAAATATAAACAATGAAAAAAAAGAAAGTCTGTGAACAGATGAAGAAATGTGCTTACATTACAGGATAGACAATAGGTGAGGAGGGACTGATAGTTTGCTCCTGTACCCACTAGAATGTCAAGAGTTAGTACATCCAACTTTTATATCTTTCACCTCACTAATACAGTTATTTATACTTAAATCCAGTTTTGTCATGGGCAAAGGCTCACAGAAAACAAAGGCCGCAAGGAGAGGACTAAAGTTGCTGCACAATCAGATTTTTATTGTAGATGTCATACCTGCATTTTGTAGCAAATCCATTTGGATACGAGGTCTTGTTGCAGAAATTCTTGACATTGAGAAAAAGTGCCCAGATTGATACTCTGGGAGACTAGGGCACATCTATCTGTCCTTTATTCAATGATGGACCAGCTGGGCCTGAGTTCAGAAGGCCAGTATTGGTCAAGAACTAAATACTGAAGGCTCTCATTGAGGGTGACATCCACATCCAGTTATGTGTTTCTCAGGTATGCCAAATTGTATATGCATATACAAATGTTTGATTTTAACAAATTTGTAGGACAGAAGGGTTAGAAAGATAATGCAACATATTAGAAGCAGTAAAGAACTCTGTAGCAGGAGGAAAAGTATTGGAGAGAGAGAGTACTTAACCTCTCTTCTAAACAGTTAGCTTAGGGCATAGAGTAGAGAGGATTATGACTGGATCTCCAATCATAACTAGTTTGTTGTGTGCTTGAGATATGGATGTCAGGAAATTCAACGCTCAAAGGTAAATCATGACACCCATTTTGAAAACATGCAACAAAAAGGGTTTGATGACACTTGATCACAATTATTTGTATTGTATGGAGCTTAAATGGCAACTGGGTACTACAACAGTAACTAAAAAATTGAGAGAGAACTTAGTTTTATGGCTTTGCAAGCTGTAACACACTTAACTCTGCCAGACACAGTAAGATCACCACAGTGATGTGAAGGGCAAAAAGCTTTAAAACAAGCTGCATTCAGATAGTGCTTAATAACCCTGTCTTTTCACAATTTTGGGAGTGTAATTGTGGTGATGTATGCAGGACAATCAAACAAATTTCCAAATAAACAACAAAAAATCTAGATATTAACAAAATGGTGATAAATAAAGAAATCCTAGAATGAAGCCATAAAATGATTAGTCGGTAATGCTATACAATAATTAAGACCAAGTAAATTGCATACAAATAACTGTATGAAAGGTATATGTATACCCCAAGTAAATATTAAATAAGAATATTTGTTGCCCAGTGTAGACAATTTTGTCACAAGCCTGGTCTAAAAAAAGAATTGTGTGAGGATCCAAAGTCAGAAAAATCTGCAGGTAAGTCAACTTACTAGACTAGGGGAAAATGCCATTCAGAGAGAGTTATAACCACAATGAGGAAGACCTCTTATCATCTCATTAGCATGTCACTGACTCGCACTTTTTTTTTACAACTAGCACTGTCAAATCTGCGATGGTGATAGTGTTTACCACTGGCCCATGCATCACTAGGCACCCGCCCTCTTACACTTAGATATGTAGATTCAGGCACCCACTAACCTGTGAGCAAAAACACACACAGACTTCCAGATATTCCCCCAAACACACATCTACCCAACATCAAACAAGTCATCCACAGCCAACTGGGTTTGCAGTCAGACTTACCCATTTAGCCACATGCACACTCTTAAACACACATGCATCCACACTCTCGATTTCCTAACTACCCCCCAAGTGTGATCACCCAAGACAAATACACACACACATTCAGACAGACAGACACACACACACACGAGCACATGTGTGTATACACACAGACACACAAATACTTAATTTATGTTCCTATAGTCATGTACACAGACATAGGGGAATCCACCAACACAAAGATGCCAATCACTAGTAGAGTCCCACAGATATTCATGCAGAAGCATCTCCTTTTTAGCATCTACTTCTTCAAAGTCAAGGCAGATGTCAATGGTATCTGGATGGCAGGGTAATAAGACACCTGCAAAGTAGGTATGGTCACTGAATCCTTTAAATGCACAGATACCATTCAAGAGGGACTGATACAAACAAACAATTGGTGGAAAAGCCATGGACTATAAGTCAATGCAAAAATGCATAGTAGTACCCATTGGAAAGACATCTACCCTTGGAAATTATCACATTGCTAATACACTCAAGAATCAGTCGTCAGGGATCTGGGAATGCATGTTGACAGTAACCTGATCTTTGACCACCTTGCATCTACTTTGGTGAGAAAGTCTTTCTAAGATGCATAACTTATAAAGAAGGATGTGGCATCCAGGTCCAAAGAGGTCATTGCTCTGCTGTACTTGTCTCGACAGACCAGTCATTAAGCACAATACAGCATTTGCATGTACCAGACAATGTACTTGCAACAGCTTGAATACAGATTTTACTCACAAAAAAGGAATGCAGGAAATAAATAGATCATATGCAGAACATGTCAAAGCACTATCCCTGTACATGGTCTACTACAGACTGATATGTGGCTGTCAATGCCTAGCCTACAAGGCATCCCTGATTCCACACTGACAGATTGGTTTTACATTTGCCAAACAAGTAATGTCAGAAAAGCCTGTTTTAAGGACCACAACTTCATCTGTGACATAAAGAGGACATATTGGTGGAACTGATATGTGTCTCATAGATGAAGAACAGGTTTTCCATCTGTGTGAGACATATCTCATCTCTAACAATTTTCAATGGTAACTTGGACTCGTGGATGAAAAATCACAAATTTATGCTTGATGTGGCACCAGTGCCCCTAATGAACGTGGACGGGCTGTGAATGCTTGATGTGTACAAGTCTAGATTATAACTGCAAAATTCCTTTGGTATTGACATATGGCAGCATTAGTTTCCTAAATTTGAGTTAAGCTTGGCTAGGCTTAAAATGTACCTTGTGATAATAGCCTAGTAACCACCTATGAACCCATAATATATAAAATGTATATATGATTAAAGAGCACTTAGGGTCCCTTGTTTCCAGACTTCAGTGAATCACAGAAGTGGGAAGACAATACTAAGTAAGCAGTAGTTTTGTCTGGCTGAGAGATAGGATGTGCTGTGAAACGTAACCATGCCAAAGTCTAAAAATGTCAAATCAGTCAAAATCTTGAGAATGTTTGCCATTGTTAATAACAAGTAAAATAGGTATTAAGAGGTCAACTGTCTCCACAGTAGAAGGTTGAAGCCCATCATTAAAAACAGTTTTATGTAAATCTTTTGCAAGCCATCATCTGGATGAATATTTAATTCGTTTGATCATAAATGCTGATTTTGGTGATGTGTCCTATGCTAGCCTGTAGCTCAGCACTGATCTTTTACATTACAGCAGGCTGTACATGTTTTGCATATCCAGTGCAAGAAGTACACATTATACTGTTGCTGTAGCTATGCTTTACATTTACAGAGATTTTCAAATATTAATTTTCTGTCATTTTTTTTATTTTATTAAATATGCCTTACCTTGTTGAATGCCACGATATGCTGCTATCTGTACTGTCATCATGACAGAAGGGCTAGGTTAGTGATTGTATACGAAGCATTTATCTAGTTAAGCCCACTGGGCACCAGTGTTGCATTTGAGAGTGACCTAGGATTACTGGTTGGGCAAGTGACATGCTGAGAGTCACACAGTCGACAAATGTAGGTGAAAGGATCGAATTCCTTCCTTTGACTGTTGGATGCATCTTGCTTACAGGTCAGAGCCTTAATCCTCTGAGTTAATTGCCCTTGTGTTGACTTTCTAATGACAGATTGCTGCCCTCTTTTTCCATGTCACAGAATTTAGGACTATCAGTGACTTTATCTAATTTATCTAGGCAACACCACACATTTGGTAGAAGTCGATGAGGATACGCATACTTTTACCATCCAGCTTCACGAACCAGGAAAGTACAAAGTATTGGTGAAAACATTCAGCTCTTCTGGACCTTGTGAATCAAGAGAAAGCTTTGCAGAAAACATCTTCAGTTTTTACTTGAGTAAGTACTGCTGTATTAAAAATTCACAGAACATACCTACCTTTATATGACTTTGTATAACATCGCAACTGTTGTTATTCAGTTGTTCATGTTGCATATAATGTAATCCTGGATAATTCTCTTTACTGAAACTCATTATGCTTTAAGTGTCTCTGCTTTTAATACTTTCAAGTCACAGAAGGTCAGTTCAAATTCATTCATTTATTCTTTCTCTGATGCTGCTGTTATGCAATGTAGGGCCATGAGGGAGGATAGTCCTGTCCTTACACTGAGTAGAAGCAAAGTGGGGAAACTAATCCTGTATAAGGCAGCAGCCTGTAGCAGGATACACACAAGTAGACACAGCAGGCATATCTATGTACAGTTTAGAGAATTGCCAGCCTACCTATTGCATGTCCTTAGGATGCTGCAGTACCTAGCAGATTCCAGTGCTTGTATGGGAGATCATCCAGACTACACACAAAAGGCATCAAAGCCAGAAACCAAGTTAGGAAACATAGTGCTGTGAGATATCTACATGAATCACTATACAAGTGTGGGCCTCGAAGTTTAAACTGTTGTCATTAATAAGATGATCTTAAGAGTATATTGCACGACTACCAACAGTAGATATATTCAGCACACGTTTCTTGTTAGCCTTAGTAATTTTGTTCCATTACATGTTCCTTTCATTCACACTTATCTACAGTTAGCTGCACAGGAGATGAAAGTAACTCATAATCACATCATCAGCTTTTACTTACAGTTACTATTTAGGCAGTGGATGGGGTGAATTCATGTTGAAAGAAGACCCTCTAATAGGTAATCAAAGATTCGGTCCACTACAGATAGCCTGAATCAGATTTAATAAAAAAAGGATTTATTAATCCTCATCCCCAAATTGTTTTATTTAAAAAAAAAAATTCAGTGCTAAGATGGGTATGGGTCACCCTCAAACTCCCATATGTTCATGGGAGAATCCTGCACCCCCAAGAAAATATATTAAGCTCTGACTTTACAAGACAGGGAAAGTTATATTTAATTGCAGATACATTTACTTTTCTGTATGATTCAGTGAACAGGATTCAGCAAATCCTATTTTACTAAATTTTGCTGCAAGTAATCAATCTGCTACCATCAAAACCTATTTCTGATCAGCCTGTGTATCTGTTTCTCTCTAATAAGTATGAAGACATGACTCATTAGCCCTTCAGAGGAATTCCATTATCTTTTAGCACTGCAGAGAGAGCGAGATCTCTGTTGGAAAAGCATATTTAGTGTAATTATACGGGTCTACCAGATAATGCCGAAAGCTTGAAATGCCGACGACGAGAAGACCAACACCAGAAGACCGACAACAAAGATGACCCACAGTTGAGAATCCCGATGCTGAGAACACCGACATGTCAAATGAGTGCTAGTGGGTAAGTATGCGGTAGTGACAGACATCAGGTTTAGGGTGCGGGTAAGGTAAGTGTGCGATAGCGACAGTCTGTAGGGTTAGGGGTGGGTTAAGTGAGTTAGGGTTAGGACGCAGGTCAGGTGAGTGTGCGATAGTGACAGACATTAGGGATAGGGGCGGGTTAAGTGAGTTAGGGTTATGGCACAGGTTAGGTGAGTGCGATAGTGATGGACCTTAGGGTTATGGTTTGTGTTAAGGTTAGTGCATAGATAGTTGTGGTATGTAAGGTTCAGTGTAGGTTTGTAAGGTTTTTGGTGTGCTTGTGTTGTGTGTGCGCTTTTTGGACAGGGTATTTGTTTTGTTTGTTGAGTGTCGGGATTGTGGTTTGTCGGGTATGTGACGTTTCATGTTTCTGAACTTTCGGTTTTGTGGTGTCGGTAATTTCGTTGTCGGTGTTATAGTGCATCGGTGTTGTCAGGTAGACCCAATTATACACATCTGAATTCACAGATATGTAATTAACTCAACAGGTAAACATTTTCATAACTATATGCAAATTTTTATGCAAAATTATATAGGAAAGACCAGGCTACATGAACTAAATAAGGTAATAACAGTCGAATGAGAGTTTACAAATGACTGAAACCAATGTTTACTAAAATTGTACTTTTATTAATTAGGACCTGTAGATGAAACATTTTATGTTCTCTTGCTATAGGAATTTGTTTTTAAGCTTGCTCACTAGTTTCACAGTTGTGCAGAACCTCAGTGTTTACACTGATTAATGCAAGAAAATACTTGTTTGTTTTTGTTAAAATACAGATTAGTGGAGGAAAAAGCTAGTTATGTGATACATACTGTTTAAATACATAGATAGTAAAAAATGTAGATTTTACTACAAGGAATAGAATTAACAAGTAAAGGGTGCTTATGTGTAGTGATAGTTGCAAACCAGTGAAACAAACATTTGCCAGTGCCAAAGTTTGACTTATAATACCTTTGCATGAGAGAGTAAAAAATGTGGATAAAAATGAAAACATCTGGGACAGTGAGTAAGTAGAAATGAAAAGTGTAATTTTCCACATAAATGTAAGAGGTAGGGGGCATACTAATCACCTGTTATGACATATGCCATTTAGAAATATTGGCAGTAAAGGAATAAAGATTCTGTCCATGAACCACTTTTTAGCAAAAAATAAAAATTCAAACCCATTTAGTCAAATAGGTGAACTTGAACAACGTTTTAGTATCACAGGCAAGGTCCTCACACCCTGTACCCCAAAATAACCAAATCCATGATGGCAAACCTAATGTCAGTAATTGCCTTTTTAACTGCATGTTAACTGTTGTCCGAGTTTCGATGGAAGTGATTTGATAACATAAATGAAAACCCACATGAAGCACAATTTAACTGGTGAGTTTATTTCTTACTGGTTGTGAAAAAACAAATAATTAATAAGAAGCAAAATGTTTATGGTTTCCTACATTGCTTTGCAAATGCAAATTAAGATTGCTATGGAAGTGTGCAATAACTGTGGGATGTATGTGCTTCCTTCCTGTACCTCTCAACTGTCCAGATTTTCACAGAATGTCCAGATATTTGCCTCATATTTTTTGTCTGTTCATCATAAAATTTGTGGTTTTCTGGCAAATCACTGGGATGATCCGAGGATTGAAATCACCAAATGATGACATACATTTGAGTTTCAGACTTCAAATCCTTCAGAAAATGTATGTTAATACAAACCCTGTTACTCTATCAACTTTCTAAGTTTACAAGACCAATATTTAAAATCCTTCCCTATTTTGGGCCCTTTATTCCCCCATTTTGTCAGGCTTTGTCCAAATTTCTTCCACTAAGAGGCTGAGAGGTTTGTTCCTTCCACATGCATTACATCTGCTTCAAAGTATTTAAGCTAGACTGCCTGACACCAAATCTAGTAGTGGCAAGTTTCCACTACCTTAACTGCTGCATATACAGTACAAATATATTGAATTTTAAAATATTTTTGAAGTAAGAATATACACCTCTGCACTCACCTATACGGAAGCTCTGCCCATGCGCCTATGATGTTAAACATGCACAAGTCTGGCGAAAAGTAAAATACATTTATTCTCATTTCTCCAAGGTTGTAGACCTCAGAGGTAGTATATTTATACAGTGGGTACCATCATATCATAGGGGGCAAAGGGTGCAGCCTCTAAACAGAAAATGTAAACTGCAGTATTACAGTTAATAACATACTTTATGATGGTTTGCTGGGTGGCTGTAAACTTTTGTCTGGTAAACTGGCCATGATTTATGTAGCATCAGTAAGATCAAAGAGAAAATGGAGATATAACTGCAGTTATTCTACTGAAATGGAAAAAAGATGCTATTTGGGTGTTCAGGCATCATGGAAGGCTGCTACACACGTGTTTTTGATCAGTATGCTGACACTGAATGTTGGAAACAAAAAATGAAGGAGAGGTTGCACTAAACTAGTAAATGAGTGCACAAAAATCCAGAGAAAAATCCCTTCTAATACATGTTTTCTCATTAGCAAATAATGCATTTTTAGTAATCAGAATCTGTTGCACTTCCCTCCCCCATCATAATATGTAGTCCAGTGTGTTTTTGTATGTTTGGTACAAAGATTGTTTTGGAAACGGGCTTTTTTATCAAAATGTCAGCATGTCACAAGATGCTGGCACTTGCTTTCGGTGATTCCTGCACAGTGTGGAGTGGAATTTTGCCCTTCCCCACTGTTGTATGACATTGGAGTCGGTATACATAATTAGTAGAGGCCATGAGGGGGCTTGCCCCCTGCATAAAACATTGTTTTGTGTTTTTTTTTTTTAATTACTGCATTTTGACCATTTCTACTTAGTGTACTGTATGCTGATGTAGTGTGTCAGCTACATAGTGAAATATAATTGTAATATGAGATGAATCAAACTGCTTAATTATGAACAAAATATATGACAAATGAAGACATTCTATGGTAAGAAACAATAGGAATATTCTAGTATATAACATTATGAAACTGAGGGCAGCCACGGTGGTGCAGTGGTTAGCATTGCCACCTCACAGCAAGAGGTTCTCTGGTTCGATCCTTGGCTGGGGTGCCTTCTGTGCGGAGTCTGCATGTCCTCCCTGTGGTCGCGTGGGTTTCCTCCGGGTGCTCCGGTTTCCTCCCACATCCCAAAGACATGCTGCAGGTGGATTGGACACTCTAAATTGGCCCTAGGTGTGCATGTGAGTGTGCCTTCTGTGGAAGGTTGGGCGCCGGGCTGGCAACTCGACACCGTAAAACTCCACTGCCATTCAATGTGCGGACAAGGTGATCCGCTGTGGCGACCCCTAACCGGGAAAAGCCGAAAGAAGAAGAAGATAACATTATGAAACTGAGAAGGCATGACAGAATGCATGACAGATATTACAACATGTCCATTGGAGTTGTGAGACGTATATAAAATGGATGTGGAAAACATATCCCTGCATGTGTATGTGGCAATGTTTGTGTCATCTATCCAACTTCATGTCATGGTTGCTGTGGAACTGATATATATTTTCTTATTATTTATTAAGCCTTTTTCCTTTGAAGAATTGCATTTATATCTGCCATCTAAAGTAAGGATTCATATTGCTTCATTGTTTTCTGTTTTATTTTTATTTTGTTTTACATTTGGAGGAGGTGGTAGGGAGTGAAACAGAACAGAGAAAGTACTGAATTTACAATATTGACTTGGATACTTTTCTGCAGTAGATAGATGATCAGAAGAAAAAGGGTAAAGGTTCAATCAAAATGCTTATCTGTTTGCTAATATTCTATCATAAATATATGATTAGATTTTCTTATTGCAATAATGCATACTTGTACAATGAAAATTCACTACAGCTCATTCCTTGTATTTTTGCATAAAATCTGTTTCTGTTTTTAATAAACTTATCTGCCTACCTGTTGTTAGTGAATATGTTTTCAGTCATTTTGAGCTATTATGAAATGCATGCCAATAAAAACTGTAGATCAAATGCACATTGTTATATGAAACATAGGCACATCAATTGGTAAATAATTTATCAAGCTTCACCAAAGTTTGACATGGGGTGAAATTTTGCACACAGTCATTAAAAGGTCATTATGTACCATCACAAAGACATCAGATATTCCCCAAACTATATTGCTGTGTTAACCAAAACGTCTGTAGTGCATTTTATGTCATATTCTTACACTTAAAGTAAATCTAATGACAGTACATATTTTAGTGTTTTTTTTTCAAGAGGACCCTGGGAGCCCTTGCTGCTTAAATCACCTTCTCATGGTGATACAGTAGGCAAATAGGGACCAAGGGAATTGAACTCAGCTCCACGAGATTAAACTTATATGTAAGTCATAGGCTTAATCTTGTTTGCTTAACTTCCAGAAAGTAGTTTAAAAAAATGTCCATTAACAAATACACAGTCAAGAATAGTGTAGTAGAAATGCTGCTGTAATGTGCAAAACATGCAATCTGTCTGACAAAACAGATCTTTAACAGGAGTTACACACTTCATCATCTACATGGATCTCT
The DNA here is from genome assembly GCF_019279795.1 of Protopterus annectens. Classification (NCBI taxonomy): domain Eukaryota; kingdom Metazoa; phylum Chordata; order Ceratodontiformes; family Protopteridae; genus Protopterus; species Protopterus annectens. The sequence continues at coordinate 1,102,330,323 of NC_056745.1, read as the reverse complement.
CAACAGAATCGCTATGTACTTCAGAATACTGGTAGAGGAGGAGAGGCTTTGCTTACTCTACCACTTGGTATCTATGTCATCAAGCAGCTTGGGAGTACTTTGGATGAAATCTGATCTTAGTTCAAAATATAACCTATTTATTTTTCAAAGGGTGATGGATATATAGATTGGAATATCAAGTTTACAGCCAGATTATATTCTACCAGCTTGACTGGATTAATAGTACATCTGCATTTCTTATCACCCTTAATGTCAACTAGGGGTTTCTTAAAGGTAACCACCATCGCATTTATCAGATCTAAACCAATTCGGGTCTCAGCCCAGCAGCTGAAGTAGGTAAAACATTTTTAAAAAGATAGCTGGGTGGACAAGACTCAGGATAAAAATGTACCCAATCCTGGTAGATGCACTGGTACCAGGACTGAAAAAAAATGAAGTGTAGAATCCTCAAAATATGGAAACATTCCTACGATGGGGTCACGTCAGGCCCAGGGGGAGAATGGCCCCCCTGTTGTAGAAGGAAGTAGCAGTCCACAAAAACTGATAGGCCAATGAAGAGCCATAAAGATGATAGAGTGGACTATTGAGGATAAGAAAGAAATTATATATTGTTAATATTATGCAAAAAGCCCAGAATTTCCAAACAAAATAATACAAAACGAGAATGAAAAATACTTCCACAAGAAAAACTGTTAGAAGCCTCAAATAAAATTTGTAGTCATCAATACAATAGATTTGTGAAAAACAATATATAGGCCAAGAAACTTTGATCCATTTGAAAAAAGAATCATTCAAGGAAGTGCAAAAATATAAACAACAAAACCTAGAAATTTTTGAAAAGTATAAAAAAGAAACATGGACATGGGAAAGAGAGATTTGATATGGTGCAATTTGTGCAAAGTAGAAAGCCAAATTAATCAATATAAAGAAGGCAGTCTCAAAGATATTTGAAGAGAAATACAGGCAAAGGCATCCAGACATGAAAAATTTCACAAAAAAAAAAAATTTATATCACAAAGAGGGAATGTAGAAAAGAAGATTAGTAAAGTCAGAGTTAAAAAAAAAAAAGAAGTTGAAGTTATGGAGTGCCTGCAAAGTGAAGGATTTGGTGTAGAAGGTCTAAAACAGGTTACATCACAGCATGATGGAACAAGTCCCCAAAGTTAGGAGAAACAGGAAGATCAGGAGACATCTGAAGAAGAAATATGGACATGGGAAAGAAAAAGAGATTTAATATGGTGCAATATCTATGCAAAGGAGAAAGCAAAACTAATCAATACAAAAAGAACAGCACCAAAGATATTTGAAGAGAAATCCAGGCAAAGGAATCCAGACATAGAAAACTTTACACTACAAAAAATAAGACAACAGAGGAAAAGTAGAAAAGGAGATTAGTAATGGAGAAGTTAAAGAAATAAAAACTGAGGTTATGTTGTACCGCTGAAGTGAAGGATTCAGTGTAGAAAGTCTAATTCAGAACACACCACAACAGGATAGAGCAATGGACCTCCAAATTAAGGGGAAACCAGTGGAACGAGAAGCAGTTGGTCAGGTGTCATATGAAGATATTTTGGAGACTTCCACAGGAAACCAGTATAAATGTTCACTGGAAGTTGGACAGCAAGGGAAGGAACATGAAACTTTGGAAACTCTGACACAATGTTGAGGAGCGATAGGCTAGTGAGTTCCCATATGACAGAGCAACAGATGCCACAGGATGAAAGTGATGATAGTGTGCCACAGGAAGATGCAATAGACCTTTCTGTAGAATGCCCGTAGGAAATGGAAAACAAAAAATGTGCCCTCAGTTTAGAAGAAAACAAGCTAAGAGTAGAGTTTCTCCATTAAACAGACATAGCTAGACATATTAAGATCAAGAAAAGAAATAGACTTTAGGAGGTTAATAAAATCCAAAAAGTCAGAAGTCTGATAAAACAAATGAGCGCAATAATTAGGACCATCCCTAGAGATCCATGCAATATAACAGAAGTAAACAGAATATATTACTGTGCAGCTAAATTTAATAACTGAGCTACCACAAGAACACAGGGTAGTGAGGGTAAGAAATGGGAGAAATTTAATACCATCATGGAAGTATCGAATAGAGAAAACTATAAAGCAATTAAGACAAGAAGTGTCACTGTTAAAAGAGCATACAAGTGGGAACAGATCAACAGAAATACTTTGAAAGATAGGCAAGATAAAATCAATCCACAGTATTAGAATAGATCAGGATATATCATGCACTATCGCAAATAAACTAAAAGTCTCAGCACAGGTGGAAAAACAAAAATTAGATAAATATAAAGGAAAAGTACAAAATAAGCAATTTATTGAGGACCCAAAAATGTTTTATACAGAATTGGGAAACAAGGTAAAAGGAATTGAAAGACCACCAAAAAAAGAAGAAATAGATATATTTTGGTGAAGTATCTATGAAGATTTTATTTATTTATTTATTTTATTTTACATTTGTTAACCGGGCTAGTCTAACTGGATATATTTCCATTTTCAGCAGAGGCCCGGGGAGAAAAGCTCCACAAAGACATAGTAACTATTACATATGATACAATAAAGAGCAGTATAAAAATATACTGTATCAGGAAAATATTATACAAAAAATCAAACTTACTATAGACAGAATAAACAGTTCTACAATAGTGTACTCATCGTTCTTGGAAGCAAAACACAGGCATAACTTATTTAGCAAAATCAAACATCATAAGAAAGAGATAAGGGTATTTAAAGACAACTATGTAAGTAGATTAGAATAGATTAGATTGGATTAGATATTTCTTGAAACCCTCAGTAAACTGAGTAATATAATCAGGAAGGAGAAGGATAGAGGAGGGGTAAGTAATAGAATAGTGAGGAAATAAAATAGAAGGTAGCAGAAGTCACAGAGATGAAGGGGTAGTGGGAGTAGTCTAATACATAGGTTCAGTCTGGGTTAAGGCAGGGGCATAGCCAGTGTTTTGTAAGGTAGAGTCTAAGTTTTTGTTTGAAAAGGACAGGAGATAAAATAGAAGTCAGTCCAGTGGGCAATAGGTTCCAGTGTTTACCAATGGAGTTAGAGAACAGGGAGTCACCTGCAAGGTTATTGGATTTGGTAGCAGTAACTAGGAGTTTGTTAGAGGAGCGAAGTGAGTTCAGGTTAGAATAAGGGGTGAGGAGGTTAGAAAATGAAGGAGTGTTGTTTGGCAGATAAAAAGATCTGTGGATTATGGGAAGTTGAGAAAGAAGCAACATGTTTTGTAATTCAAGCCAGTGAAGTTGTTGTAGGTTCAGGCAGTGGTGAGTTCTGAATTGATTACCAGTAACAAATCTTGCTATACTATTGTAAGTAGTGGTCAATTTAGAAAGATTAGTTTTCTTTAGGTTAGTGTAAATTGGTGAGGCATAGAGAAGAGTGGAAATGAGATGAGAGTGTGCCAAAGTAGCTTTGGCTGTTGGGGATAAGAATGTTTTAATTCTATAGAGGGAGCCCAGCTTTCTATGTACAGTTTTAATAGTGTTGTTTATGTGATAATCAAAGGTAAGATTGTTGTCAATCGTCACACCTAGCAGTTTGGTAGAAGAGTCAGGTGATATGAGAGTATTGTTAATAGAAGAGATAGAGAAGTCCAATGGGGGGGATCTGGTAGTGGGTTTGAAAAGGAGGAGTTTTGTTTTTTTGGCATTAAGAAGTAGGCAGCGTTTTAAGAACCATGCTTCAACAGAATGGAATACCTTTTGAGTAATAGTTTGAAGCTCTGGGATGGTTTTTGCAGAGCAGATGAGTGTGGAGTCATCTGCATATTGTATGCATGTGGCTTGGGGAATAGCTACTTGTAAGTCATTTATGAATAGGGAGAAAAGAAGGGGTCCAAGAATCGAGCCTTGTGGTACACCGAGCGAGATCGGGAGAAGAGAGGAGAGTTTATTCTCCCAGAGGACAGCTTGTTTCCTGTTGAAAAGATAGGAGGTGAACCACTGGATGGTATTCGGTTCCATAGCAAGTGATTCCAAGATTTTTAGGAGGAGAGGGTGATTGACCATGTCAAAAGCTTTTGATAGGTCGATGAAAAGTGCTGAAGAAAGGGTATTATTATTGCGGTTTTTGTTAATGAAGTCAGTGAAGGAAAGGAGAGCAGTAGTAGTGCTATGAAAAGGTCTGAAACCATGTTGACAATGAGATAGTATGTTATGTTTAATTAAGTGGGACATTAGTTGGTGGTGAATACATTTTTCCATGATTTTTGCTAGTGGAGACAGGAGGGCAATGGGTCTATAATTAGAATATTCTGTAGAGTTTCCTCCCTTATGTAAGGGTATAATATGTGAGATTTTCCAGATATCAGGGATGTTTCCTTCTTTAATGGTTCTGTTAATAAGAATAGATATGGGATAGGCTATTTCAGTGGCTGCTTTTTGAAGAAATTCAGATGGAAGTTGGTCAGCTGATGGAGTACATGGCTTAAGCTTTTGAATACATTTTAGGATGAAGGTGGTAGAGATGGGCTGTATAATAAAGCTTGGTAAATTAGTAGAGGCAAGTTGAGGAACATTAGAGTTGTCTGAAGAAAGGTGAGAGGCTAGTGAGTTGATAGTATCAGTGAAAAAGGAGTTGAAAGCGTTGGCAGTTTCAAGGGAAGAAATTTTGTCTGATCCCAAGGGGGAGGGAGTGGAAGTTTGTCCAGGGTGAAGAAGTTTGTTCAATGTTGCCCAGAATTTTTGGGGATTGTTATGATTAGATTGCTGGAGGTTACAATAGTAGTGTTTTTTATCAGAAAGAATAGCTTTTTTGGTAATGTTTCTTAGGTGTCTAAAGGTTTGATGATCTGAGGGTAGTTTACTTGTTCTCCATTTTAGCTAGAGTTTGTTTCTGAGTAATACTTTCTGTCTTGTGTCTTTAGATAGCCAGGGGGCTGGTTTAGTTTTTATTCTGATAGTTCGTTTTGGAGCATGGCTATCTAAGATTGTTAAGAATTTGGTATTAAAGTATTGAACTGCTTCATTAAGGGGAAGAGTTTTTAGTGGATTCCAGTCACACGCATTTAGCTCAGTTTTAAATAGAGTGGGGTTAAAATATTTATTGCTACGTACGGTCCTGATTGAAGGGGTATTTGTAGTGATATTCTTTTGCCTTATGATATAGGTTAAGTTATGGTCACTGATATCATCAGGCAGGGTCCCTGCTAGGTAATTAAGTTGGGGTTTGTTAACCAGGATCCAATCAAGTATACTTTTTTTGTTGTTAGGTTTATTAGTTCTAGTGGGGGTGTTTATAGTTTGTGTAAAGCCATGGAGATTAATATGGGAGGCTGGGTTGTTAGAATTAACTGAGAACCAATCAAGGTTAAAGTCTCCAAGTATTATAGTTTCTTGTGGGTGGTTAGTTGAAGCCCAACTAAGAATACTTTCTATGTTAGTGGAGTTATTACCAGGTGGAAGGTAGGTACAGATAATGTAGATGGCTTTATTAGGGTTAAGTTGTAGTTTAGTTAAAAGGAGTTCAGTGTTGGTGTTTTCAGGGGGGTCATAGGGAATTGTGGATATACTAAGTTCGGTTTTAAAAATGAGAGCTACTCCTCCGCCTTTACGAGTATTGCGGTCTAATCGTAAGATGTTGTAGCCTGGGGGAATGATTTCAGTATCTTTAGTGTAGGGTTTTAACCAGGTTTCTGTTAAACAGAGGATGTCAAAAGAGTGACATTGCAGAAGAGAGTGAAGTTGAGTAATTTTGTTGTTGACACTTCGAATATTTAGGTGTCCTAAGAGTAAAGTGTTAGACTTAGAGATTGGTAGTGGAAGGGGTGAGTTAGAAATTATTGTGGTATCTTTGGTAGAGATCTTTGAAGGACCAGGGTTTGGATGTATATCACCATCTGTCAGGGTAGTAGGCTTGCGTACTGAGTGTGGTTTAATGGTTAGATTAAGTTTGTCTTTTTGTTTCCTTGACATGAGATTATTACATTTGGTGTGGGATAGTCTATGATATTTCGCTAGAAGATAGCAGGAGGTAGATGTAATGTTAGAGTGGTTACAGTTTAGGGATATGAGTTCAGAGGCAGTTTGCTTGGAAGAGGTTGTAAGGTGGTAATTATGTTTTATTTCATAGGAAGTCAAGAGGTAAGGAAGTGTGAGTACTAGAGAGATAAATATCAGGGCTACTAGTTTAGTTAAGATGTGGCACATAATAAAGATGCTAAATGGGTAGAAGAAATAAAAGAGAAGAAGAAGCTTAAAAGTACAAGATATGAACTGGGATGAAGTAAAAGTTAAGAAAAGCCTCTAATTGGAAAACCCTATGCCCAGATGCAGTACCTAAATTCGGGTTAAAAGTACTAACATCTTTGTTTGAAAATTTAGTCATGAGTAATAACTATTTATATGCACACCCCAAACCAACACCAACCGGCTAACAACAGGAAAAACAATGCTCCTACTTAAGAGTGAACCTGCAAGCTACCCTAAAAATTATAGGCCAATAACTTGCCTTCTGACAGAGTTTATAATCATTTAGAAGAAAACGTAATTATGGCAATAGAGCAAAAGGGCAATAAAAGAAACCCATATGGAACAAAGGATTGTTTGTTGGTAGTCATAGTGGAGAACTGTAAAAAAGGGAAGAACCTAAGTATGTCATGGATTGACTACAAAAAAAAAGCATAAGAGTCCTTAAAAATGTATAAGATACACTCTACACTGATTGACTACATTACAGTGACCATGAAACAGTGGCAGACCACTTTGCAATTAAGCCATGATAAAGGACGAATTATTATTCCAGGGATAAAAATTAAAAGGGGGATATTCCAGGGTGACTATCTGTCACCGCTGCTATTCTGGCTTACCGTTAAACCCATAAATCTGTCTACTTAACAGCTTAGGCCATGACTACATTTGGCTTCTAGAATAAAACTTAGCAAGGAATACTTTAGAAGACTTAAATTAATCCTGAAAACAGCATTGTCATCTAGGAATAAAATCCAAGCTGTAAACCAATTTTTTCTTCCTGTCCTAACTTATAGTTTTGGAGTGATTGACTGTCCCCAAAACACATTGGATAGATTAGCTAGAAAAAACAAGAGGGGTGCTTCATGCTCACCAAATGATTTATAAAAATCAGTGCATACGAAGATTATTTATTCCCCATTCTGAAAGAGGGACGGGCCACCTTGAAATTGATTATATATATAGATCTGCAATTGTGTGACTCCACACATATCTGATGACTTCACAAGACTCAAATGTAGTTAAGGTTTTGAAACATGAGGAGAATAAATCTAAGAGGACTTCCCTGCTTAGGCTAGCAGAAGCATGTCAGCATCAAGTAGGAATGGAAATTAAACCACAAGTAGAAAAAAATCAGACAGCAACTGAATGAGCCAAAAAATAAAAGAAAGAATAGGTGAAGGACCAGATGAGAAAACAAGAAATGTGGAAAATGCATAAACATAGTTGCAAGCATAGAAAACATCTGGAAGAACCTCATGTTGATAATTAACAAATGCAGGAATGATTAAGAAGAGGCAAATTCAAACCAAGAGATGAAAGGTTAATATTGGTGGCACAAGACAGTGGGCAATGTACACATTGGTTTAAAAAAGTCCATTGAACACATGGGAGAAAGAGACAAATGTAGGTTTTGTAAAACAGAAATGGAAACAGCTGCATACCTCATTGCTGGTTGCGACATACTAATGGCAGAAGGACTGTATACTGAAAGGCATAATAATTTGGCGAGACTGTTGCACTGGGGATTGTGCAAACATTATGGTACTGAAGTGGCTGAAAAACTCTGGAAACATGAGCCAAAAAGCATCATAGAAAATGATGAAGTCTACACCACATGGGATCATCTATTACCAACAGTTCAAAAGATAGATGCTAAATAAATGGATATAGTGGTCCATGAAAAGAAGACAAAAGTAACACTGATCACTGAAATCACTACATCCAGTGACTACAGTGTCCTGCATACAGAGAGACACAAAGTCACAAAATATCAGGATTTGCAGGCAGAAATGAGGGAATGTAGAAGAAAGATACCCATATAGTTCCAATAGTAGTAGGAGCAATGGGTCTTATAAAAAGGAATCTACATTGATACTTAGATATGTGGAGTCATTACTGGGCACATTGCAGGTGCTGTGAGGAGCACTTCTGGCTGACATCAAAGATAAACAATACTAATTTCATGGACTTTAACCGTACTTTGACTTAGAAATGGGTTCCATTCCCATCATGGTTATCTGGGTAGACAGTGTCACAAAACATTTGATAATTTTTCCCACTATGTAATTTTAGCTACCTGATATGTTAATAGCTTCTTGAGCTTTGTGTTCTAGTCAATATTTCAAAAACAATTAAAATAGTTCAGACTGACAGTGTCTTGAAGACTAAAAAGCAGACATTCTGTCAAAAGCCTGCACATTAAATAGAAAAAGAAAATAGGTCTTAACCCATATGGCTAGGTTAAAATATTTATCGCCACTGTGAGACACTTTTTATAATTTTTTTCCTGAACACAAGGTGTTTTATTAGGTAAGCATAAATGTCTGTATCATCTATAAATGGCTAAATCAGTATGTTGTTTACAGTGGTACACGGATTTCTTTGAATCATTTAGGTATAAGATGGCCTGTCCCAGATTTCTTCCTAACCATCATGGAGACATTTTGATCAGAGCTAAGTGTATTCTAAACAAATGAACATATGTCACTTATGACGGTGTTCATTTTGAGTAAATGGCCATCATTTTTTAGTCGGTGTTCTTTCTGTTCTTCCCAAAGCATAGTGCCCTGCATTCTTTATGTCTTTATGTTTAGCATGAGTCTGTTGTGAGAATATAAAGGTTTATATTGCCACTGCCCTCTCCCTCCTTAAACATCCCCTACTTCCCATACCTTAATCTACTTTCTGCCCTAAACTCACTCTTCTCACTAGCTCTCTCTAATCCTCCTTTGACTACTCTTTCTACTGTCTTCTAAAATCTATTAAGCAAATCATCTCAGATAAACATTCTATTGTAATTCTCTTGCCTTCATGCAGCTACATTATGATAAAACTGGGTTTTTGTAACCACTTACCCTAAAAACTATATTCATCTTAATAGCATATTTCTTTTTATACATCTTGAAATAGTTTTGCTATACTCCTGATTATTGACACTCTATAACATTGTATTGCTACTTAATGCGTTGTAACATTGCTGTTTAATGCTAATCTATAATGAAAACTGTATAATATGTTGGAGCTCTTCTCCCCGGGCCTCTGCTGAAAAAGGGCTGTTCACCTCAGTCAGACAATCCCGGTCAACAAATGTAAAATAAAAATAAATAATAAATATAGTTACATCTGCATTGGAGGTAACAGTGCTTCCTGTGTTATATTAATCTGCATACTTTGCCATTCCCAGTTGTCTACCCTGCTTCATCTCTGAAAAGAATACACTAAATTTTGCAGTACTCCTTTGGTCAAGTGCACTACACCTGTGAGTATATTCTCTTCTTCCCAAAACACACACACACTCACACTCATTTTCTTTTTATGTTTAGTTTGATCCATTTAATTGTATAACAATACATTTTAACTTATTAGACTTAACTAATATAAATACATGCTTCTGCAATACATAAATGTGCTACGAGAATACATAGTCTTACATCTGCAATATCAGGAACATGTAGACTGAATGATTAATGAGATCACAAAGCAAATATTTTCATTTTTCATTATGTAAGAGCCAGAGCCCCCCACCCCAAACATAAGTACGTACACACACACACACACACACACACACACACACACACACACACACACACACACACACACACACCCTTCTTTTAGTAACAGAACTATCATCCAGTTTCCATTAAAATGGCTAAACTAGAATCGTCATCTGCTGAGCTATATTACTGAAACATTAAGCCTCTTTAAGTGCCTGATTTGTTGTGCTTTTTTTCTTTCTGTATTTCCTATGTGACTACATATGTAGTTGAATTGTTCAGTTCCTTTCCTTGTAAAATTCTTCCCTATTTTGAGGAAAAATGTGTGTAGTGTTCTGACCACACTGATCCAGCCGGCATTACATATGGTTACATTTTCATGTAAAAGTTACCAATGTGACACATTTAATGAATCTGTTCCTGTTCTAAGCAGTGTTAAAACAATCAGGGATTAGTAAGATACCCATATGTCAGAGTGTAATAATAAATTATAATAGCCCTACAATTTTTAGTACAAAGTGGGTACATAGTGAAGTTAAGCACATTAGGACAAAATAACATATAATGAATGTATCAGCAGCAAAACGGGATAATCAGCAATCATTCTTTTGCAAAAGCTACACTCGTTGCAGCATCATCACACTGAGATACAGCTGGAACACCACAATGGAAGTACAAAATAAAAGGTAATAAGGGGGACATGGATTGCTTCAGGTGAGGGAGCTAAATCAAGTCCTTTGCAAGCACAGTCTCAGTATGTCAACACAAAGAGCTTGTGATAAATAAAAATTAAACCAGGATGCATAACAGAGGACTAGCAGCTGGAACTGTATAACATATTACAATTTCTGTAAAACCAGACATCATGAAACAAATGTTTTGTTTTAGCACTCATTCTGTTGCAAACACTGCTTTGGATAAGTTCTGGGACAGAAGGGCATTTAATATCAAAGTCAAGACTGCTAGGGTTTGTTTAACAATCAATAGTGCTGTAACAAGCAGTTTTATAGTTATTTTCTATGTTTGTAAACATACCTTGTCCAAAGTATCCTTTAAGTTTGGAACACCATAGCATATGCTTGGGATGACATCCACAGTATGAATCTGCCCCACAGATTATAATTAGCATGACTCTACACTTGCATCATTAAATTTGACTGTCTGAATGCTATTGGTGGCTCGTTTGCCCAAAGAAAGCCACATATTTAGCAGCAAAGTCAGGGATTAGTATTTTCTCTGGAAAGTAGAGTCAGGAGTAGATTACACTAATGGGTCTGGGGTTTCTGCATTGGTGGTAATGGGAGACAGACTGCCTCAAATATAAGCTTTTTTTCTGATGATATTTCAAATATAACAATTTAGGGGTAGGACTGTGACAATATTACAGCAAGCAGAAAACATACAAGTATCATAAAATGATTTATAGCTATGTTTGCAATACTGCAGTCAACCTACTGATTCAAACTGAACTATGCAAGCATTCAACATGACCATTTTAGTTTTTCTAAGCACAAGTTAAAATTCTAAACTCTTTGGACAGCAGTGTTCAAAAATGAATTCATTAAAGCAATGAAAGTTCACAGACACATTGTGACAACAGGCATGAGTACATTTGTGGCACTGAAGTGTTCACCACTAGTCACATCACAGAGTTCTGACAAGGAACTAGAAAATCCAGGGCCAAAGTTGTAATACAGTTCAAATGGTGTTGTGTGCACAGAATTTCCTTTTAGTATATCAACTGTCAAGTTATTTGACTGCAGTGGTGAAACACAAAAATAATATTTTATATGCTGCATTTTGAAAACAGAACACTGACCTGCATGAAAACTGTTTGAGATTGACTTACTTGACACTGTTGTACAATTTTATGTCAAATGTTTCTTCTAAATCTTCAACAATTTCCAGACTGCCAAAAAGAACCATAAATATAAAAATGAGCCATTTGACAGACCGCTTCAAATAAATATGCTTAATAGAAAGTGGTCAATGCAGATTGTTCCCTGTTCTTTTCCTGATGCATTAATTTTATGTTGTGTTGTCCTAATGTGCTCACCTTTACTATGTACCCGGTTTGCACTTACTAATTACAGTGGTTATGAAGTGACCCACCTAACAACTAAACAACAGAACAATAACTGACAATAGTAATGCAGAAGTGTAGCTATTGTGTGTGCATGTATGTCACAGTCCTGAGCTGGGTTTTTAAAGAAGCACTGGCTAATCCACCCATTTACTTTCTCATGTTTTCTGTTAAACTACTGTGCTTTATATACACATATGGGTGTGTAGTGTTCAGAAAGTTTCACTGTGCAATCCTGACCCCACAGCACCACTGATATTTTTTTACTGCATCCATTGCATTCCACAAGTTCTGTCTATTTTACAATTAGGAAAAAAAAGGTTTTACTTGTTACAGCCCCCATGCCCTTCTGTTTCTAACATGATTGGCTATCCTTTTTGTGTAAATGTTGTATGTACACATTTAAATAAAACATATAACATAAAAAGTAAAACCAAATACTGAGACCATGGTAAGTCTAAATACAGAAATCAGAATGAGTTCTTCTATATAAACATGCTAATAATGTGCTATACCATGATATATATTTTTGTTCTGTGTTTAGCGAGTACACTTATACTACTTGGATAGTGCTGCTTTCTGTCTTCTTTGTTTATATGCATCTTTCCACTACCTCTAACCTTGTACACAGTAAGCCTTTTGGCTCATGCATTACTTCACCTTCCATCTAAACTGATTGTGTTAAATACTTGTATTTGGTAGCACGCCTCACCATCTAAACATGTTGTGAATCCCAATAAGAATGTAACAGATAAGTCTGGGCCATAAAGCTTACCTTTCCTTAAATGATACAAAAAATAAAATTCCCTTTCCTTAACAGATACAAATATTAAGACAAAATTAAAAGAAAAAAGAAAATGGAAACATATTATTTACTGCTGTACTCCATTGGGAGGGGGGGGGGGGGTTCACCTTAACTCTGGCATCTAAATGACCAAACATAACACATCATAATTCCAGATTTTGCACTTTTCTCCCATTAGTTATCCCAATAATGAAGACTACAGCAGCAGTATAGTTATCTTGTTCATACCCTGGGATTTGGAAAGGATTAGCAAGAAGATAAGGCCTTATCTTGAAAGATTTCCAGGTCATACTAAGCCAATCTGATTCATAGACTGCTCTGCCATTGAAGTTTTCCCCTTGCAGGGGATACAGGCTGGGATTTGACCAATGCTATTTAGCCATGATGTATGCTCTGCAGAAAATTTGCACGGCTCCAGATTTGCTTAGACAAGCAAAAGTAAAATGTTACTCTCGGAGGAAAAAGTGAATTTATCACAAGAAACCAGTCACATATTTACTCCTAAGGTAATATTAACAATGCAGGCAAGTGGTGGAGTGTCAGTCTGGTTTATGTATGTTTGTTGATTTTTTTGCTTGTCTATAGAGGCATGAGCACGTGAGGCTACATGAGTGTGTGTGTGTGTGTGTATGTGTGTCTCTCTAAACAGGTGATTGCACTGCAGGACATGTGTCTGGTAGGATGTGTGTGTGTGTCTAAACAGGTGATTGCACTGCAGGACATGTGTCTGGTAGGGTGTGTGTGTGTGTGTGTACACATGTTTATTTCTATGGGACAAGGGGCTACATTTACTCAAGTGATGCTTGGGCTACCAGGGTGGACACTAGCATGGCCAGGACTGACAGCACGGTATTGGATCCAAAGGCATGGTAATTAGCCAGTAATGAGGTCTTTTTCTTTGCTGGGAAATTTTGGAAAATGGTGAGAGTCTTTATGAATCCTAGGGTTAGTTTAGACCAGTAAAAATGTAAAGTGACCAGTAAATTCCAGAGTATATTCTTTTCTTACAGTCCGATGCATAACATTTGCTTTTCCTTAAAAGATACACAAAGAAAATGCCCTTTCTTTAAGAGATACAAAAGTCAAAATAAAATTAAATTAAAAAAAAAATAAAATAAATTAATAAACTTGGCGTGTTAGGTGTAACTTCTGGTACACCAATTTCATATGGTACCTCACTGACTTATCAATAAGTTCACTGGCAGCTGACTCAGCAAAGACAGTCAATAAAAAATAATCAGATGATGCTGTCAATTTAAACATTTTATGGCCAGGGAAATCCACCATCATTCTGAAGAATATGCACATTGAACTCTTGCATCTAGATCTAATTCAAATGCCAGCATAACATACAGAAGGATTAAACAAAAAGATTATATTTCCATTGTCTGCAATTCATTCAATAATGAAATATCCAGTTCCTTATCTCGTGAAATCCCACAAGCAATCTTGTCCTCATTTGGTGGGGAAGATGTTCCTCTGTTTATAGAAGGACTTTTGACTGTGATTTTAGAAAGCCAGGTGCATACCACTATGAGATAAAGGCTTTACTCAACCATTAGTTAAAATTGTACATGGATTATGCTGACAAATCTTGATGGAATTAAGCAAAGAGTATAAATGTACAGACTGGCTTGTCATCTACAATACTATCAGCTAATACCTCTAAATGCAAGTATACCAATTAATTTGCTTATCTGTCCTATAACATCCCATAATATACTCTCATATGGCCTGAACAGTACTGCTGTCCCACTCCATGATTGTAAAGAGTTCTTCACATCACTATGATTCTCATTTAGATTTCTATTCACAGTTGCAGTCTTTGGAATTTGAACAGACAACCTGTTCTTTAGAGTGTACCTTTCATCTCCTGAGAATCTCCTCAGAAGTGGTTATCACTCCCTACTTTTAGGCACAGCCTCAGTGAAGTCTCCCCTTTCCTTCCTGAGACACTGGGTGGTTTCCATGTGGTACCCTTTCTCATTGGGCTCTTCAAAATCTTTATGCTTTCATAGTATTGTAAAATCTTTAGTTGTGTTAGGTCATTAAACCATTAAAAGTGCAGACTCCTATATAGCATAATGTACTTTTTATCACCCATATATATCTGTTTGACTTTACTTTGAACATATCTTGAGTGCTAGATCTTCTCAGCACAATGGAAACACTATTAAGGAAATGTTGACATAACTTAGTGTGCTAAGATGTGGTGAGGTCCTTTTATTATTAATTTAATTATCCATATTCAAAAACACCAAGTCTAATAAATTAAATAGGCAGGAAGGTATATGAACATATTGAGTGAACTTAAAGAAATTCAAAATGCCAAGTTTGCCAGTGGGAAATGAGTAACATAAAAAGCAATTATTATCTCAATAATTAAAGTTTTAAAGTTAAGACTGTAGTGTGAAAGGGAGAAACTGCTAGCACAGCTATCTAGAATTTTGTAAATAATTATATGTCATTTGTGACTATCAACATGATTTATATGAGATGCTTGTGTTACAACTGCATGTCATGTGTATATCAAACTAGGATTGTACAGACATATTTGTTAAAAATGTATTTTATATAGTGCTTGTGCTTAAAATGTAACCACAGACTGGCGTACTGGAAGAGAACAAAAATGTACATGCACTTTTGTAACAGTTTAAATATATATATACTTGAAGAGTGGAAACTGGAATACAGGAGGTTCAGAAAAATAGCTATATTTAAATTACTTTATAGGATAGGCCAGAGACCTAATGTCTGTGCTCAGAAGTTTTCTGTATGGTCTTCAGAGTAAACTAATTACTACCTCTGAAAGTATGAAGGAATGCAATTATTTTATGACTTCTAACATCTGGCAAAAATCCGAGGTTTGTGTACTTTCACAGGTAGATGCTAAATATTGCCAGATTCCAGCAGTGGGGGTTTCACCTGGGAAAGAGTCAGATGACAAGAAATGATGTCATTCTGCAAGCTATCCCAGCAGTGATATTTGAGATATTATTTTGAGAAGTTTCTTAGAGAGACAGAGCATACTGCATTCTGTCTTGGACCTGATGAGATCCATTCACCACACATCTGCCTTGCTCTGTAAGTAAGTTTCTAGGGAATAGTATAATTATTTTAGATATATAGTCAGGAATATAGCAAAGCTTAGTTTAGATATTTTTCGTTATTTATTTGAGAATGTCCTGCAATGTTGCTTTAAATATTTCCTGTGATTTTGAACTCTTATGTCACCGGGAATATATACTGAATATTTTATTGTTCTTTTATTATTTATTATTAATTATATTAAAATGTTCGTTGTGTCTGATCTATCTAGAGATATTTAAGTTTTGAGAGTACTAGCATATTTATTTGGTGACACTGTGTGGGCCACTCCTAATAGTCTTGCGTGTGTGTGCGTGCGTGTGTGTGCGTGTGTGTGTGTGTGTGTGTGTGCGCTACTTGGGCAAGGACATGAAGCACTGGTTAAAACAGAAGGTCTTGGCTTGGCCACTCAGCTAAGAACTCAACTGTATAGCTGTGCCAGTGGGGAGTCTTACTGGGGATCTGGAGATAGAGTGAGAAACCAGCCCAGGACTGACTTTGGCCTCTGTGCATTCTTTAGGGAAATTGCACTTGATGCAGAGAGCTGCATCTGGAAATACTGTGTGCGTGTACCTGTTATCCTCCTAGTGTACATTCCCCACTGATGCCAGTGGTGAGCATTGAGGCTCCTTGATTACTGGTCCAGTGGTAGGTCATCATGTGGTCCTTCTTCTAAGATGTCATCGAAGGTTAGAATAATACTGAGTGAAATTAGGCAAATGTGGTGTTCTTATTGCTAAAATTATGAGGCATAAACCCCATGGCTTAATATTTCTCAAGAGTATACTAACATTTCAGCATCATTCTCTTGTCTTTCAAAACAGGAGATAATGGACTTATGCTCAAATCACAACTCCACCCATTTTACTGTATCTCTTGGTTTCATATTTTCTGAACCCACTGAAGCAAAGAAAATCATTGTTCCACATCTGAGTAATAGCAATGACACTATAGTGATTTTGTTTAGTTAACAACTTAGTCTTTTCTGTTTTACTCCTCAGACTCTGAACATTATTATAGAAACAGCTTATGGGTCTAGTCAGTTTGTGATGTGTTGTCTAATTTTGTGGACAGTGAGCCAGAAAAAAGTAATAATAAAATAAATAAGTACTCTTCCTAACCATTTTAGTTAACTGCAAAAGTGAAGTTTATCAGAAACATGGAGACATCTGTGTTCATTTCTTTCCACATAGTGATAAACCTTTTTAAATAACCCTGTCTGCCAAGCCAAATATTGAAAAACTTTGCTTTGAGATGGCAAACTCATACAATATTAGGTGGAGTGGAATCTTACAGCGACATACCTGAACTGTATTCTCTTAACTATGAAGACCTTCTTGACAGCTTCCTTCATGTGCTCTGAAAGTGTGCAATGTATATCATATGTCCCTACAATAATGCATGCTTTACTATGTGTAAGTACTTGATGTTACATATTTAATTAGAGATTTTAAGCCCATAAGTTTAAGTTTAGTGCTGTAACTGAGACAATTTTCTTAATTTCTTTATTGATAAGAGATAAAAGCTGAAACTTACAGTTTGTTTCACTACAGCTTTCTTAACCCGCCAGTACATCTTAGATGAATCAGGATTCATCCTTATATGTATTCATCTAATATTTCTTATATTCCACAGGCCCCATAACCCTCCATGAAAGAAATGGATTCCTCGATATGTTATGTTTTCTACTTTGCTATTTTCCCTGTTGTCTGACCAGAATTACCCTTACTTTTCTGCTGTGTTGCAAGCTGAATACACTGTTATGGTAAATTCATCTAGCTGGAATAAAATATTAGGTACCATAATTATTCACATGGGCTGTATAATAAATAAATAAATGAAACTAATTAGGAAAGTTTTAAAAAGTGCACGCTTTTTTAAAATACAAGAATATGGACGTGTGTTCTATCTATCCAGCTTTTACCACCATTGCAGAGTAATGACATACTTAAATGTGTTGCTTGTTTTCAGGCCCTTCAGGACAGGTATCAAAAGAGCTGACTGAACAAGCAAAGAATGTTGTCGTGACACTACTAAACTCTACAGTGGCTTCAGTATCATGGACATCTTCCTTGTCCAATGACAGGAATGCAATTGTCTCCATTGTGTCTCTGACTTGCCGGAAGCCAAGAGAAAATCAAAGGCTTGAAATGTATTATTGCACAGAGGTAAGCTGAAAATACATAATGACAGTGTCTGAAGCTTTTGCCTAAATAATTCTAGTTAGCTAATTTTTATTTTTGTATATTTGTCTTCTGATATCATCCTTGGGACCGTAGAATGCAGGTTTCTGCAGTATACCAAACCTCAGTTTGGCTAAATGAGTGATATCTAAGTGTTTCAGCTAACTCTGAAGTCTCCAAAAGATTCCTAAACCTTCACACACACCCACATTAAATATAATTTGTAGTGCCTATGTGTAGGTTATATTTTCTTAAAGCACCTCTTTTGGAATCTGCACACTTTTTTCAGACAATATTAGTTGTCCAGGTCCCCTTCAAGAAACACATTACACCGAATGACATTTGACAACCTTTATTAAATTTCCATAAATGTAAATGTTAATCAATATTCATTCATTTCAACCAAATATGATACAGGTGAAATAACATGCATTTAAAATTATCTTAGGACAGGACAGTATAAACCTGCTCATCATGATAAGTAAGCAGCATCCATACCTCCACTCATTTACTTCTGAAGCAGCATACCTGCTCACTTCCATTACCATTTATCAGTACTTAAGCAGAGTAACCGCTCACTTTCATTACCATTTATTACATTATATCAACCAAATAATCATCTTTCTCCAATTATTTATGTACTCAAGCAATGTAACTGCTCACTTTCCTTTTCAAACTTATTGAATTGACCATCCAGCACCAGAGGGAGGAACAGAAGAGGGCAAGCCTGCCCCTCTTCTCTCCCCACCAGCCTGACCAGGCTGTTCCCCCTCTCTGCGGCACACTTCCAACAAACTAAACACCATTATGGCATCCGGACAAACATCATTCAGTGTACCCCATCTCCACTAACCAAGGTGGGTAGAGTTAACTCCTAAAACCCTATCACATAAAATAAACAGTTACTGAAACAGCTGAAAACAAAACACTGACCCTTCACCTATGCTAAGATAAGCTAGTTATGCACTGCACATGAGCTAAATAATCCTCACTTCATGACCAATGGCAGCTCCGCAATGACTTCAAGGGCATTATAAAAACCATGCAGAGTCAACTACATGTCATCATGCCACATTGCAATTCCATTTACCACCCAATCCAGTAATAACCAAATGAGCTGTCCTTAATGCCAGAGCAATAACAATTCTAATGACTTCCCCATCATTACCAACCAAAACAGTGTCATTAAACTCCCATTGTCTAGCAATCCCACCATCACACTATCTCTTATAAGCAATAAAACAGCTCATAAGTAACTAGCAACTTAGCAGCATAGAAGGAAAACTCAGGAGTACCTGGCAAAACCCACACAAATGCAAGGAGGACACGCAAAGCCCACACAACTGCCCCCCCCTGGCCGAGAATCAAACTGGAGAACCTCTAGCTGTGAAATGACACAAACTGCTGCACCACTGCATCCCATGATGATTAAATAATAGAACTCTTAATTCTACCATGGATTGTACATTATCCTGCATCACAAATCAAACAAGGTCATAAAGCATTAATACTTATTCTAGAATAAACAAAAAGTTGGTTGTGCTTCATCATCCTGGATAGTCAAGAGTTGTTTCTTCTTCCAGATCACTGTGCTTGACTTTTCACCTATCCATTTCTGATTACTCACCCAATGACCCCACCACTTAATTGACACCAAAGCATGATCATCTGCGAATTCACTGTATCTCACAACTGGAACTCGTCACACCATCATCTACAAAGGAAAGGACAAAATTAAGCCCTCTAATAGGAACGAGAAGGCTCTACCTTATACCCACCTATTCCAAATTACAGCTACATTGTTCCAAGACCCCATCTGCAAGAAAGAAAAAGACATGTAAAACATACAAAATATATAATACATTCCAAGACATCTTCAAGGACAACCTATCCTGCCAACCCGGGAAGGAATGTACCATCGCTACTCCCATCTATGACAAAGCAGCCATAACTGAAGCAATGCTTCCTATGACCCTATCAAATACCCAAGATAAATTTAACTACCAGTGGCTTATATTAAAAGTAAACCCCACACCTGAAGGGACCTATCCCTATCCACAACCTGGGTAACTTTGCGATTCCAGACCACCAGAGCTGTTGGACATGCTGTACTTAAAGAAATCCCAATCCCTCAGAGCCACATGCTCCAGGGATCTAAACCTTGTCATCACAATGAACAAAACATGCTGGAGGGATAGGTTCCTGACCCAGAAACTCCCCAGACTCTGGAATAGACTGCCCATACATGTCAAGCAGAGCGCCTCTTTGGCCCTCTTAAAAAAGGAACCTGGATGACTGGATGGGAGATAGGAAATTCAACCAGGGGATTACATCAGTCACCCTGCTAGACAGAGGTCCACAGAAGCAAATACTATGAAAGGAAAAGTGCTTCACCCAACTGACAATGGCCCCGCCTAAAATCACATCCACAGTGGAACCTCCCTTTCCACCAAACATACCAAGCACTACTCTTATGGCTTATAAATTGCCAACACAACAGGATTTGCTTCAACATACCCCCTCTGAAAAGATCTGAAGCCCACAACTCAAATGTACTTCATTGCCCAGTGCCTAGCTCTCAACCTTCCATTTCCAAAATGAGGAACACTAGCATTTGAATTGTGGAACAAACAGGAAAAATAACACATACTAATGACTTACTAATGACTTCAGCTAGGAAGGTCATAGGATGGTTAAAGTTTGCTGGTTTTACTTCTAACAAGGATATCTTAATAAATGAATATAAGCCACAACAATCCCTAAGGTTTTTCATTTGTATTGTTGCTCCTGTCCATCACTCCAGCAGCTTGCGGATCCCTCCCTGCACTACCGCAGCCCTCAAAGCAATCAAACTCACCTTGAGAAAACATTCCATCTCTGCATACCGCGATGCCACCACTAACAAATACAAAACAAAAAGCAAAGGACAAGCAACAATGGATACACTCAGCAGTGCACTAATCGACTCTTAAGAACACAAATCATGAAAACAACTTACAACGTTAAGTCACAAACCATCCAATAAGTGCCACGGCTCTTTTATAACCTTGCGCTGTTGAAATAACCACAAAAACTGCAAGGTAAATTCAAATAAAATTCAGCAACAAATACCAAATATAAGGAATCCTGGTGGAATAGGACACTGAAGAATAAATTCCAAACTGATGCAAACTGAACAAGTAGATGACTGTCATTTATTCCAAAGAAGAACAACGATATAAAATGGTAAATGCACTTAAATAACAAAAATCATTCCAATAAGGTTAAGCGCTTTCACCAACTACAACTCATGGGCTTCATCAGAACCTTTTGAATAAAATAACAAAATCCTTTTAAAAGAAAAAAGGCGCCAAAAGGAAGCGGAAACTGATGTAATATCCCGTGTAGCAAATACCGCCCCCTGCCCTTATACACCAATCATTAGATTTAAAATTGGCGCCAACAGGAAGCTGAAAAATATGTCATTTCCTGTGTTCTGTCCTATGCTATACTCCACCCCTTAAAGGCCTCACACTACACTTCCTAATACTTCAATATATACAAAGCCTATCAGTGTAGTTTGTGTAAAAAATGAAACAATAAAATTCATCA
Organism: Protopterus annectens; assembly: GCF_019279795.1. Lineage (NCBI taxonomy): Eukaryota > Metazoa > Chordata > Ceratodontiformes > Protopteridae > Protopterus > Protopterus annectens. The sequence continues at coordinate 1,102,308,861 of NC_056745.1, read as the reverse complement.
CAATAACCATACTCAAGCATCCATGTTCATGTTGATTTAAAATATTTAAAATGAGCACACTGCATAATATTAAATCTAAAAAATATAATCACAAAAATCATATAATAAACCTATAATAGACCATATCTCAAAAAATGCCTATCACTTGACCTATACAACCTAATGAATATATAAGTATTATGTAACCAATATATATACTTGTAACTAATACACAAATGTAATTAATATATATATAAAAAAATCACAATAAATATACATGTGAAATAAATTAAATAATAAATGATAAACAATCATATACAATATTCTAAAATTGGTTTACAAGAAATAAAATCTTTAAGACCAGGGTATGTGGTGGCATCTAATAAAAGTTGCCACCAGACCTCTTTAAAACTCAACACTGTTTTGTAATCTCCATCTATAGAATCAACAGTGATAGTTTCAAGAATAGCAAACTTAAAATTATGTGTTTCATCAGTGGAAATTATATGCCGATATAGGGCATTTGTTGCATCTTTTTGTGAATACTATAAATATGGTCATAAATGCGTTGTCGAAAACAATGCTCTGTTTTACCTACATAAAAATATATGCACTCACTACATTTGGCAATATAAATTATCATCTTAGTCCTACAATTCCCATATTTGGGTTTAATGATTGTGTGAGTCTCATTCTGGATTATTAATTTTTTGTCTTCTAGGATATACTTGCACTGGTTACAAGAACCACATTTATAGGTATGGATTAGTTCATTTGATCTCCTATCCCTTTGCTTTTTTACTGGGAATCAATATTTTTTTATATTTTTGCCCATTTTTGTATGCGATTCTCGTTTTTTTCCCCATTATTTGTATCAATTTAGTATCCCAAGAAATCAGGTACCAAAATTTGTTTACAAGATAAATAACTTTGTCAACTACTGGGCTATATAATAATATTAAGTATCTGTGATGACCGATAGACTGACTTCCATCTCCTTTATCATCTTTAATCATATGTCCAGATTCAAATCCCTTTCCCAATAAAGGACAGTATTTCCTGTCCCTTTCTTGAATGACAATTACCTATAGTAGATAAATTTTTTTCAGGAATACCTCTCTCAACAAACAATTGTGTAATAAAACTCATCTTCACCTGTCAATACCTTCACGTCAGACGTCATACGCACAGTTCTAATAACTTGTCCTTTAAAAATGTTATGTTTCATATTTAAAGGATGACAGCTGCTGTATTCCAAATAATCATTAGTAAATGTATTTTACCTATATATTTTTGATTGGAATGTTGAATCATGTTTATAAATATATGTATCCAAATATGCAATCCCCTCAGCATTCTATGTATACATGAATTTCAGATATTCACTGGTGGCATTTAGATACTTTAAAAACTTGTCTAATTTTTCCACACTGTCATCCCATAAGATGTACATATCATCCAGAAACCTTGAATAATGTCTTACTTTTTTGAAATATTCACATGGGAATAGGGATGCAAGTTCCCAATCAAGCATAACCAGTTTGGCAAAGATGGGTGCACAAGCAGCACCCATATCTACCCCCTGGTTTTCTTGAAGTACTCACCTTCAAAATAAATAAAATTTTGTTCTAACACTAAGGTCATCAACTCCATAATAAGACTTATCTGTTCCCAAGTAAGATTGGCAAAGGATGTAATACTATTATAAAAAAACATCCAAACCAGCTTGTTTTGGTATGCTTGAAAAAAAGATCGTCTACAGTAACAAAAAACAAATTATCTATGTTAGTATTTGTAGGAAACATTCCCAGAAATTCCCAAGAATCTTTTACCATATGGGGAATTTTACAATATATATATTTTAATGAACAATCTATATTTTTTCCCATAGGGAATGTTTTAGATTTACTACCAGATATAATTGGCCGGAAAGGGGGGTCCAAGGTATTCTTATGTATTTTGGGAATACCGACGATGGTTGCTAGTCTGGAATACTTCACTTGTAAAACCTTATTAATTCTACCATCTATATAAAATTCCTCTAAACAGGAATCAGTACGTCGGTAAGCTATGTTTAAATCATTGATAGAAATATTTTGGTAATTCCCTGTTTGATACAAAATATCATATATCTTTTTTAAATATTTTAAGTTGTCATATATCACTATACCACCCCCCTTATCTGGCTTCATCACTCTAATATTGGAATTGTCCTGTAGAGACTTAAGTGTCTCTCTTTCTTCATTAGATAAATTATTGGTAACATTATCATTTGCAGTTCTAGATACCCGATAAATTTCTCTAGTTACTACTTTCTCATATAAGTCAACCTTAGGATGACTGGGGGGTATAAACATACTTTTGACTCTCAAAGAATTATCATAATTTTTGAATGTAGCTTTTTCAATATTATTCAACACATTTATGACCATATTTATAGTAATCACAAAAAAGATGTAACAAATGCCCTATATCGGCATATAATTTGATGAAACACATCATTTTAAGTTTGCTATTCTTGAAACTATCACTGTTGATTCTATAGGTGGAGATTACAAAACAGTGTTGAGTTTTAAAGAGGTCTGGTGGCAACTTTTATTAGATGCCACCACATACCCTGGCCTCAACGATTTTATTTCTTGTAAACCAATTTTAGAATATTGTATATGATTGTTTATCATTTATTAATTATTTAATTTATTTCACATGTATATTTATTGTGATTTATATATATATATATATATATATATATATATATTAATTACATTAGTGTATTAGTTACAAGTATATATTGGTTACATAATACTTATATATTCGTTAGTTGTATAGGTCAAGTGATTGTTAGGCATTTTTTGAGATATGGTCTATTATAGGTTTATTATAGGATTTTTGTGATTATATTTTTTAGATTTAATATTATCATGCAGTGTGCTCATTTTAAATATTTTAAATCAACATGAACATGGATGCTTGAGTATGGTTATTGTGATGAATTTTATTGCTGAATTTTTTGCACAAACTACACTGATAGACTTTGTATATATTGAAGTATTAGGAAGTGTAGTGAGGTCTTTAAGGGGTGGAGTATAGCATAGGACAGAACACAGGAAATGATGTATTTTTCAGCTTCCTGTTGGCGCCAATTTTAAATCTAATGATTGGTGTATAAGGGCAGGGGGCAGTATTTGCTACACAGGATATTACATCAGTTTCCGCTTCCTTTTGGTGCCTTTTTTCTTTTAAAAGGATTTTGTTATTTTATTCAAAAGGTTCTGATGAAGCCCACGAGTTGTAGTGGGTGAAAGCGCTTAACCTTATTGGAATTATTTTTGTCATTTAAGTGCATTTACCATTTTGTATCATTATTCTTCTTTGGAATAAAGGATATTGATCTACTTGTTCAGTTTGCATCAGTTTGGAGTTTATTCTTCAGTGTCCTATTCCACCAGGATTCCTTATATTTGGTATTTGTTGCTGAATTTTATTTGGATTTACCTTGCGGTTTTTTGTGGTTATTTCGACAGCGCAATGTTATAAAAGAGCCGAGGGACTTATTGGATGGTTTGTGACTTAACGTTGTAACTCTTAAGAACACAGCCATGCTGCCACATCTCCGCCCAACAAGCAAACACTCAAGGATACCCAATCTGTTTTTTTTTTTTTATATACATTAATTTGTTTATTTATTTATTTGTAAAACAAAACATTGGATAACCTAGCTTAATTACAAGGGAACTACTCAGCATAAGCACAATGATTTGTCTTTATACTTAAAAGGCTTAGGGTCAAGAAACCTTTTCTGTGTTCAGCAATAAATAAAAGTAAATAAATAAACAAGCACACAAATACATACATCAAGAACTATAGTGCAGCATACTATTATAACTTGGTTCAATTACCTCAACGCCCATGAACAGGCAAGCAGTACAGACCTGGAACCCCTGAGGTCCACTACCAAATTAAGATCCATTTCCGTTTTTTGTTTTTTTTTTTACTTGACATTAAACAGTCATGGCTCTTCGAGCTGCCAACTGGGAGTCATTGGACACATACACCCGCCACATTACTCTTTCGATCTGCGAGCAGAAGCCCGCCAATACAAACGCCCACTCACTTTTTTATAGAAAGAACAAAGTATAAAGTGAAGACAGGTTGGATCTAGATATCCATACCTGCATTAGTGTAGTGTACACATTAGTTAAACAATATGAGGCAGTATCTTAGTATATATAAATATGTGTATATATAAATACGTATAAAGCATGCTCACTGCCGAGTGAAACAAACTCTGCCCACAAACCAGGTAAATGGCAACAAATGTGCTACATGCCTCTACAGCTAACAGCTACTCCAAAGATGATGTACTTTTAGCTGCTCTCACCTTACCTCTCAATGCCCTAATCCAGAAACTTATAAGCTGTCTGGAGGGGACCAACGTTTGACTTATTTAACATCATATCCACTAATGAAACAGGTTCCCTACCTTGCAAGCAAACTAGAAAATTCAAGTCATAAAACAATTAAAGCTAATACCTTCCAGACTTTTTTTGTTTTTATTAGCCCAATCTGAGTCGGCGTCTGAACATTTTGGGAAAATCTTGACCATCAAAAGACATGTCCCTACCGGCAACCTATACCATTCATGTGCATGAAAGCAGCTGCTGACTTGCAGATAATGAGAGACCACCTCATGTGCCCCCCCAGAAGCCCACGAAAACTTCACAAACTGGGCACCCACAAAAATGTACCATTGCACGTGTCACCTCTCTCAGCTACCGAGCACCCTAATGGAAAGATGCCCCCAACTATGCTCCTCTGCCTCTTATAGCAGAAAGCCCGACAGTGCCCAGATTAAAAGAAAATCCCCAAAACTGGAGCAACTTCAAATATTACTCCCACAGACTTAAACCATTGTTAGAATTAAAAGTTTTGGCTCTAACATGAACACTCTGTAGAGCATGAATTAAGAATGCATTTAGAATAAAAAAAAATGAATACATAAAAGGAACAAAATTTATATCTCTGTCATTAAAATTACACTGTAAAATACATTCTTGTTAACACACTATTAAAATCAGTTTAACAAATTTGCATTTGAAATGATGATCCAAAACTGAATTTTCCTACAAATATTAGCTGTGCAAAACATTTAAACAGAAATTATGTCTCACCCTTTTTAGCACCACCAGACTATTACTACATGACACTCTCTCTATTTCTGGAACACTAATGTTTTCATTCAACTACTGCCTTAGCTGACATTTAATTTTTTTCTTTTAATTTTCCATACAGGAAGCCCTACCTAGACTGAGCATGTGCACCACTGAACTATCACCAGAGTATGCCTCTAGACTGAGAAACTAGTCAAAACACATTTCCATTGACTGGCACACAGCAGGCACTGAAAGGAACATCACCCTGACTGCCATGCCTACCAAGCAACCACTGTCTCAATGATTGCATCTTTTTTTTTTTTTTTTACTTTTTGCAGACAACAAAATATGGCCAGACCTAACTGTTGCCTCCTAACTAGAAAGGTGATGGAGCAACAGGAATGTACCCACCCCAATGAAGAGTAACCTGCACAATTTAACACCCGTCCTGTATCCACTGCAAACTCAAGAAAATCACAAACTCTGTGAGGAACTGCCCAAAACACGAGTTAAACCCAGACACATACCTCAACTGTCCCACTTTGCTTCATATCCCTCCTCCGTTCCCCACAAAATCTGCAGCTTTCAGGCAAATCATCGATGACCTAAAGATTGAAGTCAGCAAGCAATGCCATACCTTCCAGTTTCAAATCTCATTTCCTTCAAAAAATGTATATCAAGACAAGTGCTGTTATTTGAGCACTCCAAGTCCCTCAGGGCACTATATACAATCTATCCCCATCTTTGGACCTCCTTCCCCAACTATGCCAGGCTCTATTTGGATTTCTTGCTCAAATAGGTTGAGAGGTATGCCTGGACACTCTAGAGAAACTCTGTACCACTGCGAGACATGAGAGCAACAATCCTCTGACCATCACTGCCACTGCGTATAAGTGGCAACAACAGTCACACCACCTTTCCCAGAGCCTGCGAAAAACATTTGCGGCTACACTGAGGAAAATACCTCAAACTGAGGATGGTAGACTAACCTCACCAGAGGCTCCTGAACCCGAGTGAGCCACAAAACCACCACCACTAATGAAAGGAGAACCCCCACCCCCATCAGAAAATAAACATGGAATCACATCGCTAATTTAAGGCTTGCTTTTATTTCTTTTTTTTTTATATATCAAGAGAAGTCTCTAGTACGCAGAGCATGCGCACAGCCCCTACTGTCAATGGTGCACCTCAAGCCTGTGAAAGGAAAAAGAATACGATTGTTAATCTAAAGCAAAAAGAACAGGACAGCAGCCTGGGAGCACATACCCACACTCTACCAACGGAGGTCCAACGGAGGTAGTCATTTAAATATCAGCACGGCGATAACAAAATTCTGCCCCCCAAGACCCAAGAACCAGGACCCATTCACCTGCTTCTCTTACAAGGTTAGTAAACCAAATTAAATGCCTAAGCTTCTATCGAACGCCAGTAAATTAACAGCTTTGCATTAGCATAATTCTCCAGAAGGATAACGGCTGAACCCATGAAACAGAAGTGCCCTTCTCTGCTCATCCATACCCTTGAGAGGGATACTCTGCTCATTAGCCCCCCCCAACTGCAACCCCAATCTCCACCGATGTAGACCACCCTCACCTCAGTCCTCTCTGCTGACCTAGCAACAAATGTAAAAAAAAAAAAAATATATCACTGCCACCAATCCCTGTTATTCAACATCACTCACCCCTTCCATACTCACCCATTGCAAGGCCTACCTGACCACCAATACCTGCAGGTCATCATGGACGAAAATCTTGCTGTAGCAAGTTCACATCAAAATGTGACTCCATTCCAGTTACACTTGCCTAACATCCTTTAAGCCCCTCCCTGCCCCTACCTCACTTCCTCCCAAACCTCATCCATTCCTATTTAACCCTATCCTCCTGAATCCTACTATTCTAACTAACCCCCCACCTTGAAGATATCCCTGTACAAAATGGTCTGTTCCAAACCTCATTTTTGCTGAAATAAAATTAATTTCTGCTGCTCCTGAAAACAGTGAGATTTAAGAATGAGATCTGAAATAGACAGAGACAAAAACAAAACGTATTTGTCACTTGTACTCAGAAACTATCCTTTTATGGTTTAAAATCTTCCTAAGAAACCAGTATTTTACCAACATTAGCATTCATTAAAGGTACAGCATGCCTGCATATTTCTGCTGTTTGTTTTACCCTTGGAAGAAAGTAATCTTGCTAGTGAATTTATGCGTAATTTTTTTTTAATTGTGTCTATGATGTACCCATATTGGGAAAAATGCCTTGTTAATGTCTTATCCTGAGTGATTTCTAGTTTCCTGTATAAATATGTTTCATTATCTGATCCAGCATGTCCATACAGTTACCAACAGATAGATTTCTCATCCTTTTGGGAACAGAATTATTTCAAAGAACAATAGCATTCATAGTAGTTGTGATGTGGATATCCCACCAATGACAACCAATATGTGATGTGGATATCCCACCACCCCAACCCATAAATATTTGGCAACCAACCACTGGGCCAGTAATTGAGGAGCCTCAGTCGTCACCACTGGCACCTGTGGGGAGATTCACAAATGACATATAATTATTTACAAAATTCCAGCTAGCTGTGCTGGCAGTACCTCCTTTCATCACAGTAGCACCATAAATGTACCTTGAACCCCAGATGGTATTCAAGCCATGAGGACCCCACTCCATAGTAATGTATATTATGTTTCTCATAAAATATATTGTAACCATAATAAAGTATACCAATTTATCTTACACAAATGCATGCTAGTTTTGCAGTTTTAGATTAATGATTATTAAAAATGAGCATACAACCACAGGAAAAAGTTGCTTTAATACACAGTTTACCCCTACCCAGCAGTTATAGCTAATTTAGTAACTAATCACCTCAGACATCTGATTGACATAAAACATGGTCTATTTCATATACTTTGTTTATTTTACATTAGTGGCCACAGTAAATTATTCCTGCTTACTTCACACTCATGTCTCCCAGCTCTGTAAATTCAGACTAAATATCCTTTACAGTGCTAAGATGACAAAAGAACTTACTTTCATCCACAGATAGCTCAGCCCCAACACCCAAACAAAGGATTTAGACACTTTGCTATCAGGATGCACCTCAGACATTAAATTGTGATAAAAATAATGGTAAAAACACAAAAGCCAGCCCAGCAGTTGAAACTAATTACCAAAGAAAAAGTGTGCTAGCCACAACAAGCCATATTTATGAGCAAAAGTCCAGAGAATAATTCTTTAAACTTTTTATTAAAAAACAAAGAATGAATTAAGCACTTTAATCCTTACATGTTAGGACTTCATCAGAAAGTGCTTTTGTTTATGAATATGGGCTGTTGTGACTTGCAGAGATTTTCTTTGGTTATAGAAATAATGACCACAGAAATATGTTTCAAGCTTGTTTCACTGAGTTGCACAATAACTAGTATAGCCACAGTAAAGCATCACAACATCATTCATACAAATGCACATTAATCCTGCAAACACAAAGTAATAATTGTTTAAAATGAGTACATGACAAGAGTGGAAGATTCTTTCACCACATAGCCCCTTGCCAAAACCAGCAGTTAAAGCAACCTTAGCTGAGTGACTGTGATGAGAAATAGTTGGTACATAATTACTATATTTCAGCTTCATTTCACATAAACAGTAGTCACTAATGTATTCTAGGATGCTTCACAAAAATCACATTAGACCTGCAAAGCCAAATTAATGAATGAACAGCAACTATCAGTTGTTTTCATATGCAGACAACCTGGGTCCATCAATTATAGCTGTTTTGTTATCTGTAAATATCTCAGATATCCACCTTTAATAAAAGAGAATATAATAATTGTCAAATAATATATTTTAAATAGATTCATAAAACAATGAAACAAAAATATGGTGGAAAAAGCATGAGACACCAGCAATAATCTTAATGAAATAATTGGTTATTTTATTAAAGTTATGGTTAGTGTTGTCTATAATTTGTCTATAATTTCCAACATATTTTTTCTTTAATTTATGGTTTTGATGGCTTATGGGACTTTCTTTAATTTGTTTTATAAAGCATACATCCATAGCTCCCAACCTCTTAGCACAAGAATCAGAGACAAAAGTCAAAAAATAATATTGCTTGCACATACTTAGAAAGCTGATAGAACAACAGGTTTGGTATTAGTTAAAATTTTCTAAAGGATATGAACTCTGGAACTCAAATCTCTGCCATTACTTATTAAATGTAATCCTTAGTACTTTGTACCAAAAAACAAATTTCACAAAGAACATACCAAAATATGAATCAAAATCAAGGACATTCTGCCACAGCTGCTCACCAGCCAGCAACCAACCCCCCCCCCCCCCAAGAAAGTATTTTAGCAGCTCTCAACCTTTAGCACAAGAATCATGGACAAAACATTTTCTGAAGGATATGAAGTTGAAACTTAGTACTGACTACAATCTCCAACAGTTTGCTATAAATCCACATATTTTATGAGGAACAAATCAGAAATTTGTGCCAAAAATCAGGGACATTGTACTAATAAGAAATAGTTAAGAGGTAAGCACAAAGCCCCTCTTGTCAACCTTTTAGTGCCAGAATATGTTATACATCTAAATGATAATGCAGTGGAATGACCCAAAATTATTCCAGGACATATTTTAAGTATTGTTTTTACATATTTTGAAGATAATAGATTGACAGGATTTGACTTAGTGCACAATTTCTGAAAGATATGAAGTCTGAATCTTAAATATCTGTCATTTCTTATGACTGCAGACACAATCTCCCATGATTTGTTAGGAAACCAATTTCTACTGCCATGAAGAAAGAGAGAGAGAAAGAAAAAAAATATTTGTTATTGTGAATTGTTACCCATTCCTACTGCTGCAAAAAAGTGAATGAGAGGGAGAGTGAAAGAGAGAGAGAGAGAGCAAATTGTGTTATTACTGTAAACTCTCATCTGTTTGTACTGCTACCAACAGGGAAAGACAGACAGAAGTGTTGCTTAGTTAAATTTGGTGAGAGAACTGTGAATAGTGTCAGAACATCTACAATAAAGTGAAAGAAGAAGAAACATACTCATTATTTTTGCTTCTGTATTCTGGAGTATTATTGTCTTGCTCATTTAGTCACAAAACGGTGATCTTCAAATGTATAACTTCCTCCTTTCATTTTATTTATATCAGAATTGTTTTATTTCTCTGCAATAAATGTTAACTTGTATTCTTGAACAAGTGTTAACAGCATCCAATTTCATACAATTAGTAGGTGTTGTGGGCAGCTGAAGTTGCACCCTGCAGCTAAAGGCTCTGTCTGCTTCTCCTTGTGACTATGGTTGAGAAGAATTCCATTACTGTTGCTGTAGAGATGGTGATGAGGCAAAGTCAAGGCAGTGCCATCCATTAAAGCCTTCAATTCCAGTAAGGAGATGGAAGCCTCATCTAAAAAATCCTATCTTGGTTTGTGATTTACTGATCTTTACTGTGAAAAAGAAGTGCAACTGCCAGCAATAGTGACATATAGGAATTACAGCTTTTGTCTGACTTTCAGAACTTCTATGGTCAGAACAACTTTACTGTACTTACTTTAATATTTAGTTGAATATATATAAAATATATATCTTTATATATAATATATATATATATATATATATATATATATTTGTTTATATTTATAAATATATGTGTGTGCGTGTGTGTAAGTCCCTGACGTATGAGCATGATTAGTGTTCAGATGATCAAGCCAAAATGCTCTAATCTATTAACTTTGACTCTTCAAAAAGAAATCTAATATGGTTGCTTTTTTCACGGACCTGGACTATGTGAGATCACGGCACAGTAGAGATTGGTGTATTGGTCCTCTCATCACTGTGATGCGACCTTGGAGTTGGAATATATAAGTAACAGGGTGGTTGGTGGCACAGGGAGCTTGCCCTCTTGCAAAAGCAGGTGTTCCTTTTCTTTTTGAGGAGTCAGTGTTATGAGATCTCAACATCAGTGACTTGAGTATTCACTAATATGATAGGGACCTATAAATAGATGGATGGATAGATCGATGTAGATGTAGATATAAATTTGTATAGTTCCACAACAAAAAGTAAGCACATGGAAAAAATAGTTGCTGCTCTCCATTTATTTTACAAAGAATACATCCAGGAGCATCCAGAAACCCACACATTATGGTTTTGCCAAAAAAGAACAGTTTATTTAATACAAAATTAAAATGTTGTAAAATGTTGACAGCAGATACAAACTTTATAGTAAACATTAATCACATGACCAATTTTTGAACCTGATTATGCTTTGTTATTGCAATTATAATCAAAATTTAGCAATGAATTTTAATAATAAAGTATTACTGTAAAATAATAATAATGTCTACATGCCTATATAAGATCAATTCATATACAATTGATTGCCTTAAAAAGTAATAATCAAATAAAAAGAAACACTTAATGGCCACAAAAACCTTAATTGCAAAAATGAATTATTATATTCATCATGCAGATAGGGGTTGAGGATGGATGGATGGACTCATCATACAGATATATGAATTACTCCAAAGACAGACAATGCATGTGTATGTGTAGGATTTTAATGTCAAAAGTTTTGAGTATACTGAAAGTTTCAGCTTTATGAGGTGGACGTGTGTATGGAAATGTTTCCAGATCAGTGCTAAGATTAAGGGCTAGGGAAGGGGGTAGATTTACTATTCTACATGTATGTTTCTGCATGTTGCTATATGTGATGCGTGTCTGAATGTCTTGCATAGTGACAGAGTTACGTAAAGTTTTTTTTTTAAATAAGATGTAGGGTAGGGTTAAGGTTAGGATTAGTACCCATAAATAAGGTTTTGCAGAGCGTTAAACTTCCCTGCCCCTCCTTACTAATGCCTCCTAAACTTGCTCCTTCCCCTGTCCCTCCCCCAAGCCCCAAACTTACAACTTACACTAGAAAAACACTTTCCATAAGAGTACCACTATTCAGAAAAAAACAGAAAAACTATGTCTGAACTTAGTGGTAGGGCTTTGGTTAAAGTATCGACAAACGAATAGTTTTGCAATCTCTCTTCTCTCTCTCTCCCTCTCTCGTTTTGCTTTTTCATCTACGATGATTTTTCAAAATGACAGCATTTCTCATCTGTGTTTTGATTTTTGTGCTTTTGATAAATCAATGCATACACATGCACATTGGAAAATGCCAAAATCTAAAGCAGACATCCAAGACAATAACCTTCAGGCCAAAATCAGACACAGCCTTTTCTACACTACAATTTGCTTTCTCACAAACAAACTTGAAACCTGCACATTTAAGTTAGCCCTGAAACAGTAGCCTTAAATGTAACATGCAGCTTCTTCTCAATACAGGAAAAGCTACTTCCCCTTACAACTAGACTGTATAAACCCAAGCGGGTATTTCTGATTGCTGAAATCTTTCATCTGCACTCTTGGCTAAAACAGATATCCTGCCTACATTGAAATGTCCTAGCTAAACTTTAATATTTACAGATGAGGAAAAGTGGCTTACTCCTTTATTTATTTATTTATTTGAATTTGTTAATGGGGGTAGGGCTCTGATCATAACTGACTAAGTTCAGTCTTACCTGGGCGGCAATGTAACAAAAGAAATGCAAACTAACAGTTTAATAAAGAGATTCAAAATTAACATTTGAAAAGACCAAAACAAAAAGTTGAGGTTACACAAACATATGTATGCTCTTATGTGCAGCAGACTTATTCATTTGTACGATATGTAGACAACAGTGTACAGTAGAATGACCAAGGACAAAAGGGTTAGAATTGAGAGGTCAAGAATGGATGTATGCAAGCTGGAAAGTGCATGCAGTGATCTGTTCATTTAAGTTTTATTTTAGTGGCTCAATGTGGGTGCTGATTTTTCTAGGTTTCTAAGGCAGAAGGAATCGGGTGGGGATTCTCTTATTAATTTGGCTGCTAGTGCTGAGAAAGTTTGATTCTGCATGGGGCTTTGAATTGTTGTGAGCAGCGTAGACGGTCTGTCCTTTATATGACTAGGAGCCATTTTGATTTGAGTTTTGCAGTTGTGCTCTTGTGTGGTTCAAGTGTTATGATATTATGGTGCAGTATTTGAATGAGCATGTAGTTTCTTTTTGGTGAATATGGTATCATGCTAAAGCCATATTATAGATTGGAAAGTAAAATGCCTTTACCTATTGCTATTCTGGAGCCTTTGAGAAGAAGGGGGAGATCTAGGTGGCCCAGAATAACAATGGGTTAATTTTTTTCTTATTTTGTCAAAATGGAATGCTAAAGATAGAGATGGATCTAGCAAGAGGTTTAGATATTTAAATGGATAAATATATTCTATAGTACTGTTCTTGTCATAAGCAATTTGATATGCACAGAAAGTTTTGCTCAGTTTGCATTCGGTACTGAAAATCATTTTTTTACAAATAAAGTACAATTTTTTGTTATTGATCCAGTGGATAAGGAGAAGTACAATAGTGGTTGTTTTTATAGTACTGAGATGGAGTGATTTGAAAAGGCTAGCCTTCGTAAGGCCAACGAATATGGCACCTGCACGTGCACCTTTGTCCATTCTTCTGAGGATTTCATCTGTAAGAGCCATCATGCAGCTAGGGTGCTCAATTCAGATGAAAGCCTATGTAATTTGCTGAAGTGCAGTTTTGTAATTATTAATGTGTTGAATAATTTAGGTGTAAATGGTTTTCTGTAGAACTTTAGCAACACTGGTTTGCATGGAGATTTAATGGTAATGAGTTAGTTTGAAAGGGTTAGGTTAGACAGGATGTAGATTTATAATAACTAATTTCCATATGTTTGACATGGTAATTTTGTTGACCACAAGCTGTATACATGATGCTGTGGAGTTCTGATGGATTCCCTACAGTAGTAAACAAATCAAAGATGGATGCCACCTGCTCCAGAAGGACTGTCAAACTGTATTTGTTAAAGAATTGGCTGTATGCCTTCAATTTTGATTTTTATATAGTAGACTTTTGGAATATAGTGGATGGTTCAGAGGTAGTGAAGGAATTTGAATTCTTGGTCTGAGCTATATGCAGATTACCGAATTCTGAGATAAACTCAGAGGGAGAAAATAGGGGTGGAGTATTATGAGAGATTGTCTGAAGATTTCTAACTGTTAAACAGTTGACCTAATTTCAGATTTGTTTAGAGGAGTCAGTTGAGGAGTTTTGTTTTGACTTCATGAGCTGGGTTGTATGTCTCCTAATAGGTTGCTTTGACAGTATCCCGAACTGTACAATGTTTTTATATGGCAGAATTTGAGTTGACCTTCTATGAATTCCATGCCTCATTGCGGAGTTTTAATAATGTTTTATTGCACTGGTTATCCAGGTCTTTTTCTTGGGTTTGTATAGTCTTGATTTCAGTGGAAAACATCCATCTTGTAGATTATAAGTGGTTCAACTCCCATTCTCACAGAGAATGCTTTTAGACATTATGCATTTTATATTCAGAGGTACTGTTGCCCTCTGAACATTCACTTGTAAGCCAAGTTTCTGAATAATCTTTTTTAGTATTACTGCATTTTTTCTGTCTTAGGTGCTTAGCTTCTATGTTTCTGCCCAAGTTATACTGTCTAAGTATAGATTTACTGCAGTGTGTTGTTCAGGAAGACCAGTTGTTACCTATTAAATTATTTTGTCTTGCCATTAGAATTACTTTGTTTTATATTTACTATCATTTTAGGTTTCACTTTCACACTTTAAAAGACATTTTGCTTTCTGCCATTCAATTGTTTTGTTAAAGGAATCACAACATTTAACTTTGGTACTTTCTTTTCGTTATCCCACAGAAGCTGCTCTAGCTCAACTAAAATGTCAATCATTTTCAAGTTGACTTAATTGCATTAAATGTCATGCTTTATCATGGGTATATTGTGGATGCCTGTGGATTTCATACTACACTTCATCACTTTGAATGTTCAGGTTTTATCCACTATGTAACACAGAGGTATTGACCATTCTGGATTCCCCAGTCCTCTGATTATCCACCCTGTCAGTCTGATTCTGACTTGCTGTTCAAAGGATATTACAGTGAATATATAAGCTAACACTTTCCTGAGTTTTTGGCCAAAGCATGTAAGCTTATTTAAAATCCTGCTATGGTCTCTTACCACAGGCTTACTTAGTGCATCGTCACTTTGCAACTCAGAATATAGGCAAGAAATAGGAATATCCTGTTCATCTTATTCTCCTATATTTGCTCTTGCCCTGCTCAAAGTCTAATCTTCTTGCTCTGCTTTCTTAAAGTTTAACTGTGCTTATTGCCTTGTCACCTACTGGTACAGGCACTGTGGCCTCACTGTCTAACTGTAGTTTTAGAAAGGGTAATTCTAATCAGTATTCTTTAGTGTCAGTTTCTAATTCTGCCTTTAATGTTTCTGTTCCTTTTATTTATAACCCTCATGGACAGAGTCTTTTGTTTGCTTAGAATTCACATATTTGGTCTTAACGGGAGATCTTTTCAGAGTAATTGTGACTCTTGGTATGTACTACCTTGGGCTTTTCCTTCTTATCTCTTTGTTGCTTTCCTGCTGTCTCAGAATAGATGAACATCATTTCACCTTTTATGGGTTTTTTTCTGTGCTGCTGTCCATCTGAAAATTATACCTTAAAACACATTTTTGCTTTGGTTTTACTTTTTTCTTACTTATAAATGTCTGTTGCCTACATTATTCCTTTTGAAACTTTGATCTAGTACTGGCAGAACTATATTAGATACTGTTTCTCCTTCAACTGCCCTGTTAAAAAATCTTTCTTAGTTTTGCATTTATCTTATTTAACAATCATCTCTTACTTACTCATCTTCATTTCTGGGGCTTTCTGATTTAGACTGAGGAGAATTTAGAACTCAGCTATAGCTGTGCATTTTCTATGTCTCCTAATGGCAATCCCTTAGAATATACACACTCAGTGAATGCTTTCCTGTCTTCAGTCTTACTAATTGCATCTACTCCCTGCTTTGCAACATTTTATAGATGTAATAATTCCCAATCTCTTCTTTGTTATATTTTAGGCTGCATTGACATTTCAACTTTCTGATATGCTCATCAGCCTGCTCTGTCATAGGTGTGTATGCTGACATATCTCTAAGATGTGTATGTTCTTCTTCTGTCTGGGTCCCTATTTACATTTTCCACTTGTAGGGCTTTCTAAAACTAGGCTTTGATTTTGTTGCAGTCATACATTCTAGTCAATGAATTTGTTCATAGCTGCCCTCCTTTTACAACTTCTGTTGGTATTTTCACTTTCCAAACCAATAGGGTGACTTGTCAAAAGAACTACCTTCTTCTCACTGCCCCCACAACTTCTTAAAGTAGAGAAAATATGTCCCTATTATCACTCGTGACCAGCCAGCGGGATTACCAGTTAACAAATGAACATAGCAATATATATATATATATATATATATATATACACATATACATATACACACACACACATACACACACACACACATCAAGAAAGCCTTTGAGTAGTCATTTTGCTAACAGACACAGTGCTCACTGCTGCATGTTGATAAGGTAAGCAATAACTAGCTAACAAAATAAATAAGGAAAAGACAAGGTTTGTCTTCCTATGGAGAAAGCTGTTACTCCACCACTGCAAGAGAATCGACCCCCAGCAGCACCAAACTCTTGTTATTCTAACACCAGTTTGAGCAATGCTGTGTTAAGTAAAGTTGCAGACCACTGTAAACCCGCCAAAAAAACACCGCCTTTAAAAGAGATGATTTCTTGTTCTCAATGCCACAACCAAATGAGCTTCAGCAAATCAGACATGAACTTATAGTTATATTGCTTAGGCTGCTATCTACATTAATATAACTGAAGAGCATGCAATGTAGATAATTTTAAAAATCGTATGCATATATAGCTAGTGACTTCAGTTGTGGTAAGCAGCATAATTTAAGTCTGCTTTTTCTACGTTCAGTTTAGATTTTTGCATCACTTATGATAAGTAAAATTGCAAAATATATGCTTTTTAACTTTCCAGTCGATAGGAGTGATGTATAGCTTCAAGAGCAGTCCTTTTCAACAATTTTTAAAAAGACTATCTTCAAGTCTGCACTCCTTCAAAGAAAAGATTCACTAAATGTTAAAACTTGCCGAAAATACCTACTGCATGCTCACATAATAGAGCCTTTGTTGTGTGGTTGCTCACATTACTGCATCCCTATCTTACCGAGACATGTGTGGAAGTAAAATCCCTTCCCCAAAAGCAGGCAGAGGTTTCACTTCTCCACAAATCTCAGGGATATAGCATTATGTAGAGAGCAAACAAAATGCTCAATGATTTAATCTTTTGATGTTTACTGTCAATACAAATGACCAAATCCATAGTTTCAATAATGTGATAAGCATGGTAGAGGTGAGTGACACGGCAGCACTCTAAGTGCTTAGTGTTTTACCTCTTAATTCCAACAAATGGTGTTTGACCCTGATCATTGATTCTGTTCAGCCAGAGCTTACATGACCTTCCAAATTCCATTGAGGTATATGCATCTCCAGGTATTCAGGTTTCCTTCCACATTTCATAAACATTGTGCTTTGTATCTAAGTCTACAATGTGTCTAACATTACAGGGTCTCTTGTGCTGCCAGCCTGCATTCAATTGAAGCGTGACCATTGCCTTGTAGAGCAAAATAACCTCCCTATCCCTGTAACTGGTTCCCCTCTGGATGCAACTGCCATTCCTACTTTGCCCCCTCATCATCTACAGCTACACTGCATTTTCAAGGCATGTCTTCTGCATGCTCAGCTTCTATCATGATCCACTCTACTCCAGTCACATCTCTAGAACATGGAATCTAACCCCTCCCCACCAATATTAACCACAGCTGACCCACAATAATTTAAAATGTTGATCAAATCCCACCTAGCTAATTTCTGGCTTTGCTCTTGTCTAAATCCCAGCTGACCAAAGTCTCAACCCTATGCTTCCAAGTTCAATCCTTTCAACATATTTAGACTGACTAAGTTAACTCTACCTCTACATTCAGCTACTAACATGTACCAATAAATACATCCTATATACAACCTTCGCTATGTTTACCTAAATCTTATGTTTTTCTCAACTGTGATTATGTTCCTGTAAATATTGCATGTTTCTTTTTTTTTTCATTTTTGTGGCTGCTAGTATCTCAAACTAAGAATGTCTTTTTTTTAACATGTTGCTCATAACTTATGTTTTGTCCACTTATAATTGTGTTTATTCTCTGTAACTTATGGGGCTTTTCCCCCCAGGCCTCCTTTGAAGATGGGTCTCCCCCCAGTTGGACTATCCCGATAAACAAACATAAAATAAATAAATAAATAAATTACTCACATTTGCCTTGTATGTCACATTATAAACTGTAGCTGTCTGAATACTGCTATTCATTCTGGAAAAATTAGAGTCAGAAAACAATTAAGTGACATGTAATTAACCAACAGTCAACGAAACGTGGAAAAACAGACTGGATACCTTTTTTGATGCTGATGTGACTTAAATGTTACATTTAGTTGGGGATGATACCTTCCAGGTGAAAATCGTGTACATTTTTTTCACCTGTCTCTGCATCATCTGAACAGATGCTGGCAAAGCATGTGTCCCATACGATTTCAATTTTTTAGGTTTTCTTTAATATGTAAACTTCACTGTCGATACTTTTTATTTTGCTCCTTGTTTTGGTTCTAGGTAATATTCTTCTCCCACATGCTGTCCTCATCCACTGGGGCTACTGTTCCATCCTTAGCCACCATGACTTAAACCCAACTCATGTCCTTGACAGGTAAGGAGATCAAGGACCCTAGGGCAGTATCTATACTGCTGCTGGGGACTGCTTTCATCTGTTTTCTGCTGGTCTTGTATAAGCACAGTATCACCGTAGAGGTGTGATGTGCAATAAGCATCAATCTGATTCACCCCTCACTTCCGCAAGGGGCTGACATTAGCAGAGCACCCCATCCAAATTCAGGTATTATCTTGTGGTTGTTTCCCACTCTACACTATGGAAATCTGAGCACATGCAACTCCCTCCTTCCCCCACAATGTGTACATCTATCCTACCTTGCCAGCAATCAGCCACTAATTAAATCTGAGTCACCTGGGCCACAGTCAGAGTTTTATCTCTGTATTCCACAGTGCTGGAAAAAATTTTTTTATTATAGCGTTTTTCATACAGATAAAGTGTTTGGCACAACCAGCACCACCCCTGAAAATGACAATCTGTTTATGTGGTAATAGATATTCAATGCAAATCTCTTGAGTGAAAATCTTGTCGAGTCCAAATACGCAGTACTACTGACTTTTATCAGATATTGGGAAAGCCCTACTTCTTTAAGGTGCAGTGATGTTAGAGAAAATTATATCAAGTATTGTGGTGCTGGAGGCTTACTGTTTGGTGAGGGGGGTATAGGGGCTCCCACCTATGTAAACCAGTCTTTAAATTCCACTTCAGATTAATTTCTTCTTTTACTCAAATTCAAGCAGAATCTAAAACTCATATAATTTTCATCACTGTTAAAGACCCATTTCTAGCTAACAAAACAAAATTTAGAAAATATTTTCTGGCTTTGGAGTTTATTATTTTCAGATGCTTTGTTGCTTTAGGCAGCTGTAAATTTTGCTTTAAAAGAGCTGGAATCACACTATCGCATGTGCACAAAAATTCTGTTATCACACAAACTATATTTTCCTCTCTAATAAAATATGTTTTTAACATTTCTAATTCTTGCTTCATGCCTTAAATTTAATAAAACAAGAATGTGGTCATATGACTGGGTCAGGACAGATGGATAAACAGTTGGTTAGCAAATTACATCCAGGAAGCTATGGATCAAGGCCAACGGCTGGCAAGAGTAATGATCTAAAACACTGGAAAGAACACAGGAAAAGCCAAAAAGGTGATGTCTCTCTCATGACACATGGAGAGTAGAGGCCAGATTGATCATGTACTCTACTTGGTTGACATTAATTAGATGCTTTTCAGAGTGTGGAGAATATAAATCACCATATGGAATGTAGGTTTTTGGCCAGTGCACTGAAATAATTTGCAAGGGAGTCCTGGGGTGCCTTGTTTCTTGAATTGTTTGCAAAAAACTATGTTAAAACAGTAGCTAAAGATGTCTTATGAAACGTCATACAAGATAATTATACACAGAAGATATAATACCCTAATGTACAATAAGTAGTTGCACATTTTGTAGTTAAATATTTTACCTTACACTCTGCCTTTATTTAATCTGCATGTATCGCAAGAAATGCAGATCCAATAAATATCAATAAGAAAAGGATCTGTAATATCATCGGGGAAAGCTGATTATATGTTTTTTAGTCTGCAGAGTTCTATCTCATCTCACCATGCAGTCCACAACTTATAATTTTACTTGTCAGGAAAACCAGTCTTGCGGCTGTACATGCAGACACTTTGCAAAGCCTATTATGACAAATAATCAGTGATTCAAGTGCCCTGATATTGCCACCAAGGGATGTGAATTTTCTCTAATCGTCTTTGAAGCTGAAGAAGATACCTATCATCAAACTCAGAAATGCTGAAGCTATGCAGCTCCCTGTGTCTATCTTTTTGTATATATGTATACATATATATGGGTTACTTCGAACAAAACATCAGCTGTGTATTTATCATTGTTTTGCTGACCACATATGATAGTTAAAGGAGATAATTGACTTGCCAGTGTGAAATTGCTTATATGGTAAAGAAAGGATTATGCTCTTCCCCTTTATTGTGTGGTATAAGAGTTGACGTATATATGTAGCAGAGGATAGTGGGGTGAGGGACACAGGAGAGGTTTGAGCCCCACACACACACACACACACACACAAATACAAGTGTTTTCTCATTTGCATGTTTTAGGATTATGTCCTCGAGCATGCTATCTTTTCAGATTCATTACTTTTTGACAATGATGTGCAAGATGATACACACACATTTATATATATATATATATATATATATATATATATATATATATATATATGGGTCCCCTTCACATGGTTGACAGTTCATTTGATCGACAGTTATTTGGTCGACAATTCATATGGTCGACAGGCAGATTTGTCCCCCTCCCCAATGTTGTGCGACCCTGGAGTTGATATATATAGTTAGGGGGTGTGTGGGGTGCACAGCCCCCGACATTGGGGGGTGTGGGGGGCTTCGCCCCCACATAAAACTGCTTGTCGATCAAATGAATTGTCGATCAAATGAATGTCGATCAAATGAACTGTCGACCATGTGAAGTAGACCCATATATATATATATATATATATATATATATAGTTTACTATCATTCATTTGGTCAAAATCATAACATTGACTGGTCATAATATCGATGCCAAAAGGTCTACATTTAAATGGTCGATACACATCTCAAACTAACACTAGTGTTTTTGCAGGGGGGCTGAGCCCCCTGCATCCCCCACTACTTGTATATTACAATTCCAGGATCACACAACAGTGCTGACAAGGATAAATCCTTGCCTGTTGTTAACATAAGGTCAACAGAAGGTTGACAGCACTGTCTGTCGACCAAATGAACTACTTAATATTAATTTCTTGACCAAATGAACGTTAGACTAAATGAATTTCAATCTTTTGATAGTTGTTGTTGTTGTCTTTCGGCTTATCCCAGTTAGGGCCACAGTGGAACTTTGGTCCGCTAATGTTTGGTAGTGAATTTTTACATGCCGAGTTACCAGCCCTGATGCACAACCTTCAACGAAGGCATGCTCATTCACACATGCCTCCACACAGAAGACGCTCTAGCTGAGAATCGAACGGGACAACGTCTTGCTGTGAGGCAACAACGCTACCGTAGCACCACTACCACGGGATTCGATCTTTTGTTAGTAAACCTATATATATATATATATATATATATATATATATATATATATATATATATATATATATATGTGTATGTATATGTGTATATATATATATATATATATATATATATATATATATATGTATATATATATATATCTATATATATATATATATATATATATATATATATATATATATATGTATGTATATATATATTTATATATATATATATATATATATATATATATATATATATATATATATATATGTATATGTATATATATATATATATATATGTATATATATATATATGTATATATATATGTATATATATATATATATATTATATATATATGTGTATATATATGTATATGTATATATATATATATATATATATATATGTATATATATGTATATGTATATATATATATATATGTATATGTATATATATATATATATATATATATATATATATATATATATATATATATATATGTATATATATATATATATATATATATATATGTATATATATATATATATGTATATATATATATATTTATTTATTTATCTTGTGTTGTCTGTGTCCCTGCACCTTCTACCCCCAAATTATAACAGCTACTAGATTGCACAATCATGAAATCAAGGCAAATTTCCAGACCCCCCTGTCCCACTCAAAGCAACAAAAACTCTGAAAAACAAGTCTGTAAAAGTGTTCACTCTTATGAATGTCCTCTCTTACAAATTGTAAATATATATTTATGTCATGAAATATATAAAACTCAAAATATCTGAAAAAAAACACTGAATACAGCTCATTACTCATTTTGTTAACCATAACACTAGCCCTGGCCTAACTTTAATCATATGCATTATTTTACTAAAAACCCATTTCCTAAAAGTAGCACCATACAAGAAAAAAACACATGCACACATACTATCAAACCTGCAAAACTTTAAATTTAACCCATTATTTAACCTTTACTTTAAATTAACACACACTCACACATGCGCACATATACACCACCAACCACTATAAACTTTTCAGTTAAGCATTCATTTTCCTGCACACTCCTACGTATGAACACAACAACAAATATGCACTCAGTCATTTGAGCACTCAGTCAAATATGTTTTCCACAGTTTGTTCTTTCAGTGCTTTCCATCCCCTTAAAATCTTTTCAGTTAAACCTGTTTTCGATATTATATTTCTCCAGGGAATGTATGATCTTGGAGTTAATGTATATACAAGTAGGAGGAGGTGTGGAGAGTACAGGGGGCAAAAAAACACTTTTCTTTGCATGGTCTAGGGATTAGCCACAGAGCATGCACTGTATTGCCAAGGTTTTGTCAACATAAGTGTATTGACAAATATGTGTGTGCGCGTGCATATATACAATATATATATATATATATATATATATATATATATATATATATATATATTATATATGTAAAATATATATATATACATATATATATATATTATATATGTAAAATATATATATCTATATATATATATATATATATATATATATATATATATATATATATATATATATATGAAGATGATCGAACTTTCAAAAGTTAGAATTTTTATGGCCAAGATCATATGATCGAAATTTTGAAAGTTCGAACATCAAATAAAAGTAAAAAAAAAAAAAAAAAAAAAAAAATTACATGAATGGTTTAAGCAGGGTGGGGGGGGAGGGAGCCCCGCTGCACCCCCCACACCCTCTGCTATTTATGCATACCAACTCCAAGATCGCAATACAGTGCAGAAAAGGGAATTCTTCCTGTTCCGCGCTGTATGGAGATCTCCCTTATAACTGTTCGAACTTTCAAAAGTTCGATCCTATAGTCTTGGTCACATGAAATTCATACTTTTGAAAGTTCAAACATAGGTTCATAGGTAGGTACTAGGCTATCTGCCCAAGGGTATTTATAAGCCTAGCCAGAGTGTGTCAGCTTTCGCCACCCCATTGATTAATTAACTGAGCCTCTATCAAGAAGAGCCAATGAAGTGATCCCAGGGGTGTATTTTCTGTTACCCATCCACTCGTCAAGGTTTCTCTTAAAGAGCGTTAGTGAGGGGATTTGCCCAATGTAGTTAGAAATTTTGTTCCAAAGTATGCGGAGTGTCTGTGACAGGAATCTATCCCTCCAGCATGTTCTATTTATTGTTGTGGCAAGGTTTAGCTCATTAGACCGAGTGGCTCGCAGTGACTTGGATTTCTTTAGGTGGAGCATGTCCATCAATTCTGAGTTGGACATGGCTTTGTAAGTCAGACAGAGATCACCTCCGAGTAAGCGATATGCCACTGAGTACAGCCGGAGTTTTTCCAGTCGGGCTTCATAGGACATACGTGTGAGGTCAGTAATCCTCTTGGTGAGGCACTTTTGTGGTCTTCCGGCTGTTGGAAGTGTCTTGTGAGGTACATCCCAAATGGGGCATTGTACTCTATGATGGATCTGATGAGTGACGAGTAGAGAGGCACTATAACCTCTATTTCTAGATGTGAACCCTTTAGTAATTAGATGGGCTACATAGAAGGATTTCCTAGATACTTTGGGAATATGATTGTCAAAGGAGAGTGTACTATCTACCTGGGTCCCCAGATCTCTTATTGCCTCCTTTGTATTAAGGGGGCTGCCACCTATGTGGTAATTCATGGGTGTTTTGTTTTTCCCAAACGGGATGACTATACATTTTTTGGCATTTAGCTTGAAAACATGACTTTGACACCAGGTGTCCGTCTCAGTAAGGCCCTTTTGGAGAATGTCCATGTCAGCCGGAGAGTCAATTATAGCTCCCAGTTTGCAGTCATCGGCGAACTTTGGTTAGCCATAGTCCTCCTGTGTTTGCCTGTACTTCTGAGAAGTATATGCCAAACAGTAGGGGTCCCAGGAACGACCCTTGTGGGACACCACTTATGACTGGTTTAGAGTCGGACCTGTAGCCCACTATTCCTACCGTGTGAGTTCTGTCTGTAAGCCAGTTGGCAACCCATCTCGTGACGTAGGGGTTTATGTTCAGGCTGGTGAGTTTTTCTATAATTCCCAAGTGGTGAATGGTGTCAAAAGCCTTGGCGAGGTCAAGGTAGGTTGTGTGAATCACCTTCCCCTCATCTATGGCCTTGGTGACGGTCTCAAAGAAGTCACCCAGGTTAAGTAGGCATGATCTGCCCTTAACAAAGCCGAACTGGGTCAGGACAAGTGTTTGGAGGTTTCCAATGTCTTTGTTAATGAATTCCATGATGATGCACTCCATAGCCTTGCAGACCAGGCTAGTCAGGATTATGGGGCGATAGTTACCAGGATCAGTTGTGGCCCCCTCCTTTGTGGAGCAGAATAACTGTTGCTGTGCACCATTCTATGGGCACGTAGCCTGTGGAGAGGCTGAGGTTGAACAGGGTGTTTAGGTAGGGGGTAAGTTCATTCAAGACGCAGCCTGGAACACCATCTGGCCCCATTGATGCTGTGCTTTTGGCTTTTGAAAGGGCTGTTTTCACCTGTGCATCTGTGATTTCAGGGACACTACACTTTTCAGGTATTGTTGTGGATAGAGTATTCGACATATGAAGAGGATCTATCTATATATATATATATATATATATATATATATACACACATGTATGTATAGATATGTATAGATATATGTGTGTGTGTGTGTATATGGATTCACTAGACAATCTTGAAATACTGAAATGTCAAATTTCAGTATTTCGAGACTGAATAGAGGAAAACCCACATACCCAAAAAACCAAAACTGCAAATAGCACAATCGGGACCATTCACACATACACACAAACCAGCACATCAGCACACACACACACAGTTACCTAACTACATTAACACAAATATAACAACACACGCAAACACTACATAACACACAAACACATCTACCCTACCCACTACTTATATATTCTAACTCCGAGGTCGCACTAAACACAAAAAAACACCACTACACACACTCACACATACTAAAATCCCTACCAAATAAACTTACACAAATGCCACTTACCTGAAACCTCAGATAAATCCACAAACCGCACCACGTCACGAATGTGACACCACGATAGCGGATTTGTTATTTCCACATTTGACGTACAGTAGTTTCACGTAACTGCACTTTCCACTATTCAGTCTCGACGTACTGGAATTCGACATTTCAGTACATCGAGATTGTCTAGTGAATCCGGATATATATAGATATATATATATATATATATATACATATATATATAAGGGCATCCCTTACTTTGACTGTTGGTATAGCTGACAGTTGTTTTGTTAGCACAGTTTGGTCAACAAAGCAGCTGATTAACAATTGTGTGACATTGCTATAATAGTGGCATTAGGAAATCATCCCTTTTACTGGTATTGCGTGCCCTCAGAGTCAGAATATGTAATTATCAGGGGGTGTGGAGCAAGCAGCTCCATTTGGGAGGCACAGGGAGGGCTTTCCTCCCTGCAAAAGAATATAATTTTGTTGTTGTATGGGCTGATGTTATGTCCTGGAGCATGCTCGGTTGCATGTTGATATTTTTTCTGTCATTAGTGAATGTAATATCAGGAAAGGCGCTATACAGAGAAGAGAAAGGCTTATTTTCAAAATGTTTACATGTCAGTTCTGGTTTGCTAAACCCTAGTATCATATGCAAATGAAAGAGGCATAAGTGAGATAAGTGGTGGAGAAGAATCTTAAGTTAGGCAACCCGATATATCACCGCTAGATCCAGAAAAATCTTAATTCCATTTTACTCATATTCTGTCAGACCCATTATTGAATATAGGGCAAAGTGAGATGGGATAATTTTTGGGGGGAATGCAATCAGCCGATCCCGATCTCTCTCTTTAATGCAATACTGCTTTTAAAAGCTGGTATTGCATTTGCAGTCAAACCTGAACACTAACTCTCCATGTGTGGTGTTAACTGCAGCAACTGCTTGAAGATTGTAATTTTATAGGTGGATTTTCTGAGGCGTTATGTGAAAATAGTAATGTGTGGCACTCATTGTGACAGTGTTCAGGAAAAATTACTGTCAATAAAGGATTTAACACTGTAAAAAGCATTAAGTACTGAAGTGGTAACTGAACTCATTGTTAATGATGCCTCTGAAATGCAGCAAGGCATAAACTAAAGTAACAAGTAAATTATGGACACGACTGTTGGCTTAACTGATAAAATGCAGGAAAGAAATAATAGTTGGTGGGGTGTTACACTTGCTTTTACAGGCTAAGAGTTTATTTCTCTTATTGTATAGCTTGCTGTTAACCGAGTTCACCCAAATGGGTTTGTTCTTAAATTTGACACTATAATTATGTCTTCATAGGTAGATACTAGGCTGTCAGCCCAAGGGCCTACGTAAGCCTAGCCAACAAGGTTCCCTGGCTTACGCCACCCAAGAAAGTTATTTTCCTGTGCCACTGTCGAGCAAAGACACAGAAGTGATCCCCGGGGTGTATTTCCCATTTCCCATCCACTCATCAAGATTTTCCTTAGAGTGCTATTGAAGAACTTTGCTTGACATAGATGGGTAGCGTGTTCTAGAGTATGGGAAGTCTCTGGTACAGGAATCTATCCCCTCCAGCATGTCCTGTTTATTTTGGTGACAAAGTTTAGGTCCCTAGAGCATGTAGCTTGGAGGGATTGGGATTTCTTAGGTGTAGCATGTCCAACAGCTCTGGGTTTGACATAGCTTTATATGTTAGGCAGAGATCACCTCAGAGTAGGCGATATGCTATGGAGTAAAGCTGGAGATTTTTTTTGAGATGGTCAGTGTAGGGCATTTGTTTGAGGCCAGTAAACCACTTTGTGAGGTGGCTGCTGCAGATGTCTTGTGAGGTACATTCCAAAAGGGGTATTGTACTCTATACTGGGTCTAATGAGTGTCGAGTAGAGGGGAACAATGACCTCTTTTTTCCTGCATGAGAACTCTTTTATGATGAGGTGTGCCACGTAGAAGGACTTCCTGACTACTGTGGTAATGTGACTATCAAAGGAGATACTACTGTCCACCTGGGTCCCAAGGTCTCATCACACATTCAGTGTTAAGTAGATTGTTGCCTATGTGGTAGCTCATGGGTATAGTTTTTACCAAAGGGGATGACACTGCACTTTTTGGCAATGAGCTTGAGGCCATGGCTCTGACACCAGGCATCTGTCTCAGTGAGGCCCTTCTGTATGATGTCCACATCATTTGGGGACTTGACTATGGCTCCTAGTTTGCAGTCATCTGCGAACTTCATTAGCCAGAGGCCTTCTGTGTTAGCCTGTACTTCAGAGAAGTAGATACCAAACAGGAGAGGTCCCAGGACTGAACCTTGTGGTACTCCACTTGTCACTGCTTTGAGGTCAGATTTGGAGTCTGCAACTTTTACAGTGTGGATTCTGTCAGTGAGCCAGTTGGCAACCCATCTTGTGATGTAGGGATTTATACCTAGTTTAGTGAGTTTAGCTATAATTCCAGAATGGAGGATGGTGTCAAAAGCATTGGCGAGGTCAAGATAGGCTGTGTGAACCACCTTACTTTCATCCACGGCTTTGGTAACTGCCTCAAAGAAGTCGATCAGGTTTAGGAGGCATGCTCTGCCTTTCACAAACCCAAACTGGGTGGGATTCAGAGTTTGGCGTTACCAATGTCTTTGTTTACGAGTTCCATAGCCTTGCAGACCAGGCTCGTCAGGCTAATAGGTCGATAGTTCCCAGGATCAGTGGTGGCTCCCCCTTTGTGGAATGGGATAACTGTTGCTGTGTGCCATTCAGTGGGCACAAAGCCTGATGCGAGGCTATTATTAAACATGGTGCTTAAGTGGGGATACAGTTCGTTCTGAAGTTCATGTAAAACGCAGTCTGGGATGTTGTCCGGTCCCATGGATGCTGTGTTTTTGGCTTTAGAGAGTGCAGCTTTTACCTGCATAGTTGTGATTACAGGGACTCTGCATTCTTCCTGTATAGATATTGGCCCTTTAGGGGGTGAGAGGGGGTAAAGTTAGCACTGAACCTGTCTGCCAGGATGTTGGCAATATCAGTTGGTTCTGTAATTTTCGTGCTGTTGTGCTGTAACTCAGAGCAGATCTGGGTGTTGCTATCGAGATTCTTCACATGGCTATAGAATGCTTTGTGGTTGTCCTTAGAATTAGTGGCGATTTTGTTTTCGTAGCTAGCTTTGGAGGATCTTATAAGGGATCTCAGCTTCTTACTGAGGCTGACCAGGGAGCTCCTCCACTCATGGGATTTTACTCTCTTTTGCAACAGTTTCTTCCTTCTGTTGTATAGTTTGTTTATGGCAGGGGACCACCAGATTGGCTTCTTTTTTTGGAGGACAGCATCTTGGTTCCGTTTGGGATAGCATGATCCATGCACTCGTGTAAGTGCTTATAGAGTGCATTTGTGTAGGATTCAGCAGTTGTAACTGTATTGTCCATCTGCATGGGTGTCATGAAGTTCACCACTTCTGTCTTAAGAAGCATGAAGTTGGCATTGGAGAAATGTTTTACCATGGTTTCCTTAATGGGGGTGGGGGTGGGATGTGGATATCAAGGGTGATTAGCTTATGGTCGGATCGGACCAATGAAGATTTGACTTCAGGTGTGGAACATTGGTCACTCATGTTGGTAATGACTAGGTCTAGGATATTGTTGCCCCTAGTGGGGATGTGGATAGGTTGATCCAGGGCATTGGAGTTTATGAATTCCAGAAAGCATTGAGCTAAGGAGTTGGTACACGAGTAGTTTTCCCAGTTAATGGTGGGGTAGTTGAAGTCGCCCATTATTAGGGTGCTTGGTTGAACCCTAATATTTTCCATTACATCAAGAAAAGAGGAGTGGGAATCCTGGGGCATGGTGGGGGATCTGTAGCAAGCTACAATTTGGATTGCAGTTTTGCCCAGAGTTAGTTGCACTTGGATAACCTCAGATGCATTATGCTGAGCAACTAGCCTGGAGGTGTGGATATCCTTAATGAATATAGACACACCTCCACCTTTGGTGTTTCGGTCCAGGTTACATGGCCGAAAAATGTGTTATGAGTTATAGCCTGGTAGTGCGGGGGTGCTCTCTGGAGCCTTGAACCAGTTCTCAGTCACTGCACAGATATCGATGTTCTCCATTTTAAGGGGTGCCTCGAGTGAGTGCATTTTGAGATTTAGACTTCTAGCATTGAGTAGCATTATCCTCAGTTTTTGCTTGCCTGTTCCTGTTACCGTGGTGAATTTGTCATTTGAACCTTGCCTAAAAAAGGCACTTTAGGGGCAGCAAGAGCCTTAGCCAGTATCCAGAATCCCAGGGCCGACAGGTGCAGGCCATCTCTGGCAAAGCATCATGGTCTGTCGACCATGTCATCCCAAGCAGACAGATACTGGATCCCCATAGAATGACACCAGATGCTTAGCCAATTGCTGAAGTCAATCATTTTGTCCTTGTACTGCGGTATCATTCTGGGCAATGGCAGAATGTCTTTATGAGGGGAGACCCTGAATGCTAGCATGAAGGCGCATTTAAAATTTATCCTTGAAATTATCAGCATGTAAATGTGGGTCATCTAGATGAAGAAGGGTGTTGAATTCCATCAGGTTATTGATTAGCCTTGGAGTAGTGTCTGAAACTTAAGGGATTTTGCAATGACTCATGTCTCACACATATAGTAATTGCATCTGTATAATGGTCATATTTGACAGATAATTGTGGTAACTGTGTGCTCTAAGCATAAGCGGCTATACTTGTGAAAATCATATCTAGTAATTTTAAGAACTTTATTGGAAGTTGGACTTGGTGTAAGCAGTTGTGCTTAAAGAAATCCAGGAATCTTTGCACATATTTATTTGTAGCAGGGTCGATTCCTCAGTTAATGGAAGGATAGTTGAAGTTGCAAGACAGTGTTTGGTTCTATGTTGACACATGGGTCTATATCATTTAATCAGAACTTACTTTGTCAACCCCCTCTTTATCGAACAACTTTTCGTCAGTCTCAAATCATTGAATGGACTTTTAATCAAACTGTTTCCCATGGCAAACCAACGGTAGGCCACCCTAGTGACTTCGGAAAAAATCAAAGAACTTAATACCTATCCAGGAGGGGTCTTTGCCCCCCACACACACCAGTGTGAGGGGCTGCACCCCCCACCCCACCCCCAATTAAATATACCAACTCTGAGATTGCACTACAATGGGGAAAAGGGCAAATGCCATATGGTGGGTGGTTTGCCCTGGGAAAAACTTCAATTAAAAGTCTGTTCACTGATTTGAGATCGACAAAGTGAGTTTCGATTAAATGATATAGATCCATTGACACATAGCCATTTGTTAAGATATGCCTCATGATCTGACAAGGGGGGTGTACAGTAGTTGGTTATTATGTGCTGCTAGGTTGTGTTTATCCTAAGAAGAATGTAAAAGCATTCTAGATCATTGTCTTGCATTATGAGTCTGGAGAAGAAATGATTTCTTAGGAACACAGACGGACCCCTACCAGTTATAATTTCCAACCTAGATTGAGATTTGAAGGGGTGAAAGGCATTAGAACACTGCACTGTAAGGGTATTTTTGCTGTTCTAAATCCAAGTTTCAGTAACTACGCATATACTGATATTTTGAAAGGTTAGGCATGCCTATAAGGAGTGCAACTTTTTATTTCAGCTTCTAGCATTTAACTGTGCTATTTTTATTTGGCTTTGTTGTGACTGGCTATGTGTGAAACTGAAGAAAATTATCTTGCATAAAACAGGGAAAAAAGAAGTCTTAGCCAATGTGCTGATACATAGAGGGGAGAAATGCAGACCATCACTTGCAAAGCAGCCTGGTTTGTCAACCGTCTCGTTTCAGGCTGATATATGTTGCATCCCACTAAAGTTACACAGAGAGATAAAAGATGATTTATTTATTTATTTATTTTATTTTACATTTGTTAACTGGGAAATTCCGACTGAACCAGGTCCATTTTCAGCGGAGGCCCAGGGAGAAAAGCTCTAGCATCAAGTTATACAAATACAGTACATCTGGCATAATACACATAAACAGGTTACATCATGTATGCTGAGCGTAGTAATATAACAAGAAATTAATAAAACACTCCAGGTAAAAGAAGATATAGAAAATAGATAAAAAGACAATATCAGTTATACATTGGTAAGAGAAGAAAATATATCAAGCAAGATTCTACAGTTAAAAGTACCCTTTCAGATGACCAAGCCTACAGGGGATCAGAGATCCAGCATGTGATCAGAGAGGAGTTTGGAGAGTTAATAGTAGTATGGGTATGGTTATATGATACAAGAGCATAACTAGGTACTAAGAAGGCGTAATTTGAGGGAGTTTTTGAATATGGATGTGGAGGGGGCAGTGGACACGGATAGGGGAAGAGAGTTAGAATTTCTGGCAACGATGTGGGAGTAGAGCACTTTCCCTGCATTATTGTTAGCCTTGGTGATGGAGAGGAGAGATTCTTCACTAGATCTTAGGTACCGGTTTGCAGTGTAGGAGGTAAGTAGGTATGATAATGAGTGGGTTTTTTCAGGATATTTGAGAATATTGTAGGCTGTGCCCGGCTGGTGATAGTTAAGTAGCTGTGGTAGCGCAAACCATTTTAGTTCTTTTAGTGCAGCACAGTGATGGGTTCTATAGGTTGAGTTAGTAGCAAAATTGGCTATTTTATTGCAGCATGATTCTAGTTTGTCTAGGTCACATCGTCTGATTTGGGTAAGATTGGTGCTGCGTATAATAGAGTTGAGAGGAGGTGGCTTTGTGCAAGAGTGACTCTTGCTTTTTGTGAGAGAAAGGGCTTATGCCTGTATAGGGAGCCTAGTTTTTTTGTGTACTAGTTTAATGGTATGTGAGATGTGAACATCAAAGTGGAGATTATTGTCTATTTCAATGCCCAGTAGTTTGGTGTGGTTAGAAGGGGAGATGGTGGTGCCATCCTTAGATGTTATGGTAAAGGAGAGGGTTTTTTTTAATCTATTAGGGGTAACTTGTAGCAGTTTTGTCTTTTTGGGATTTAGAATTAGTTGGATACCAGATATCTATTTTTCTACTGAGTTAAAGGTATCTTGAGTGAGTGTATGTACGCTGGTGGGAGATGAGGGAGAAGATCAGGGTTGAATCATCCACATATTGTATGAGTGTGGCATGTTGTGTAGAGCTATTGAGGTTATTTGTGAAAATAGAGAATAGCAGGCACAGTATAGAGCCCTGTGGGACTCCTATGGTGTTTGGAAGCTGTGTAGACAGAGTTCCTTTCCACTGAACTGATTGTTGCCTTTAAGATAGGTAACTTCTGAACCAGGCTATAATGGAGGAGGTGAAGGATAATGATGTTAGTGAGTCTAGTAGAATGGAGTGGGAGACCATATGAAATGCTTTTGAGAGGTCTAGGAAAATGCCTGATACATATTTGTTATCATTCCTGTGAAGGTTTATATGATTAGTGAAGGATAGAAGGGCTGTGGTGGTACTGTGATGTGGACAGAAACTGTGTTGTGTGGTAGATAGTAGATTGTGTGTGTTAAGAAATGTCATCACTTGCAAGTGGATGCATCTCTCAAGAATTTTGGATAAGGGGCAAAGGATGGCAATAGGTCGGTAGTTGGAGAATTTGTAAGAATTACCTCCTTTATGGAGAGGAATGATGTGAGATACTTTCCAGAGTTTGGGTATGTAGGATTCTAGTATAGAGCAGTTGATTAGGATGGAGACAGGATATGACAGGGAGTCACTATCCATTTTTAGGTATGCAGCAGGTATGTTATCAGCTGCCAGTGTGGTTGGCTGTAGTTTTAGGAAGAGTTTTTTGATAGTTGAGGTGGGCACTGGTGATAGGCTGAAAGAGGGGGTGATGTGGGATAGGTTTAGGTTGTGATTGAGGTAGACTGTTTTTTGTTATCTGACTGGACAGGGCTAAGATGGATTTAGTAAAATGGTTATTAAATTGAGAAGCTATGTCTAGAGTCATACCTCCCAACCATACCGATTTACTCGGTTTTTACCGAGTTTTGGGGTCCAAATGAAGGGGTGCCACGATTCCCGAGTGGCACCCCTTCAGTTCTGATTTTTGTCTTTATGTTTTTCCCATTTTCAAATTTCGGCCTTTTTGGAGCTGACATCATCATGTGCGCGATGACATCAGCTCCGTCAGAGCTATCAGCCAGTCGGAATTGAGCTTCCAGCTGCAAATGTGAGCGAGCAGGCTTTTTACATCACTCAGTAACAGCTGGGAAAGATTATAGCAGTTGTTTTGTTTGTTTAACTTGGAAATCGGCTTTTACAACACTCCGTAACAGCCGGGAAAGCATACAGCACTCATTTTGTTTATTCAGCTTGGAGGGACTTAACACCCGTTTGCGTTTATCAGCAGGTTTAGGACTTGATAGCCCATTTCTTACATTTATCAGCAAGTTTGGGACTTAATAACGACCCGTTTCTTGCATTTGGGAATTGTGTGTGTGTGAAGTTAATGAAACTGGAGTACATATTCATTTTAGTACTATTACATACATGTGGCTATGTGTAGCACATGCTGTTAGTGAGTGTCGCTAATACTCTGAGTGATGGACAGCAAGAGGAGTGTATGTAGGGAGTGTGTTGGACGGGTTTGTTAGTGCATATCTTTCGGAGCACTGTTGATTCATTTTCCATCAGTTAATTATTCTGCCTTAGTGGTTTAAGCACAACTTGTATCAGAATGAATACAGAGATTTATATTCTGAGTAGTGTAGCAGTTGTTCTTTCAGAGTTTTTTCATTTGTTTAAACTTTGGAAACTAAAATAATGTAAGAATGGTTTGTTTGCTGTAGGAAAACTGTTGTGCTCTCACCCACATGTATGCACACTGCACTTTAATAGTGTACCGCCCTTTTTTTGAAAATGAGCATGTGACATTCTGTTTCTCTCTCTCTCTCTGTCACACACACACACAGAAGCTCACACTACACTTCGCTGTGCATTATTTAGTCATTTGCTTGGGATGTTTCATTTGCATGCTAGTATATTAACTTATTTAATTTCTTGCTGATCAAAGAGTTCTTATTAATCTGTTGCTGCTGCTTGAATATGTCATTGTCCCAGCAGTTAAGGTGTAGATACTTAATAAATGCTTGTCCGATACTTGACTGCACTTCACTTGTTATATTACCAGAGGACAAAACATTGAGCCATTTTTATTTAGACAGAGTTGCTAAGGAAGACATAGCTTTCAACTTTCAGTCTGCAAAATGTGGAACACTTACTAATGACTTAACTAGGAAGCTCACAGCATGATTGTTAACTATTTCCTTGTATTTTTGGTGAGGTAGTATGAGATATTATTCAGTATTTACCTCAGATATTTGTTAAAACAATTCTTAACAAAGAATGCATGCCAAATCCTGTCAGTGTGGAAGAGTGGGAAACATGACATTTTTTTGCAAAAAATGAGGAATGTTCCTTATAGAAAGGTACAGTTGAGAGATAGGCTGAACGTATGTGTGTGTGTGTGTGTGTATATATATATATATACATATATATTATATTGTATTATTAAATTTTAGTTTTTATTGTTAGTGTTAGGAAGTAAATGATTAACAACTTGCTTAGGTGCCAGCTTAATTGTTTTTAAAGACCATAAAACAGAATAGCACTGAGATACTTTGATAAAAATTGTAAATGTGAAAGTTTGTTTGGTATGTTGGTAATAATAATGTCGCTTACTGAAAACCTTTTGTTAGTGGGATTCATTCTGGTCCATTTGAGAAAGATTAAACTGATCCATAAGGGAAGTAAAATTGTTTGAGTGCAGAGTTCTAACTGACTTTAATGTTACTACATATAACAAGTTTACTGTTTTTTAGTACATGACTAGATATTTTGAAGTGTATCCACCAGAATATGAACTATGGTTGGATGAGGTATATCAACAGTGGCAACATTCAGTTTTTTTTTTTGTCCACCTAATAAATAAATAATTGTTCAGGTGGGTTCACTTTTAACAATTAGAGAAGGATATGGGACATGCTCCGTTTTCACTTGAGTTAAAATACCACCACATTTTCTTCTTCCATCATCAAAGAAGTGCATGTAATTAGAAGAGACTAATAGCAATATCCAGGAAACCTCTAGAAACCAAGACTCATCTATCACAATTTTTTTTTTTTTGGGGGGGGGGTATTTCTTCAAGTGCTGTCCATTTGTTATATGCACTACTAATATTTAGACTATCCACAGAAAGAAATATATGATTTATAGAACCCGTTTAACATCAGCTCAGGGGACTCAGGTAAGGTAGGTAGGTAGGTGTGTGTGTGTGTGTGTGTGTGTGTGTGTGTGTGTGAAAATGCCCCCTTTATAATACACATTGTGGCTAGAGGTACTTAGGCTCAAACTCTGTACCCTGGGTATAGGATAAAAAGAGTCTAATGTCCCTAGCCACCACTTGTGAATTTTTTGTTCTGTTCCCCATAAACTCTGTGGTTTCAAGATGTTTGTTACAATTTACTGAAGGTTGAATTTATTGATTAATGACAGGCATTTGAATTTCAGGCTTCATATTCTTAAAATAAATGGCAGCAAAAAACTTTTATTCTAGCAATTTTCTAAGTGTTTAAGATCAGTATTTGAAAATTGTACCTAATTTGGGGCAAGTTTCAGTCTTCCTATCTTTTGGGAAACAAGCTGCTGATTTGGCATAGTGGTATGTTGTTCTGACTGTAGTGCACAGTCATGTGTTCAAGACTTGGCAATGAAATGCATGGTGGTAACACAGCATTTTATTCTAGCAACTTTACAAAATTATATGCAATGTTTAAAATGTGTCCCTGGTTTTTGCCCCCCCCACCCCAAAAAAAAAAGTAAATTGAAAATGAGTGCAAGAAGCTGTGCAAGATGCCTATGCCTTATACTACTGTCATTCTATTTTTATATGTATAGTGTGTGTGTGTGTGTGTGTGTGTGCGTGCGTAAGTAGACTTTCATGATGGAAATGTTCTGAATTGGGCAGTTTTGTCATTACTGTTTCATGCATTTCATTTCATTGCCTACTGAAAAAATGTTCAAATAATAAACTGTCTTTCAGCTTTTCCCGGTTAGGGGTTGCCACAGTGGAACTCCGATCCGCTAATGATTGGCAGTTGATTTTTACGTGCTGGCTTGCCGGGCCTAACGCACAACCTTCAATGAAGGAATGCCCATTCACACATGTCGACACACAGAAGACGCTCCAACTGAGAATCAAACGGGCAACGTCAAACTGTGAGGCGACAACGCTACAGCAGCACCACCACCGCAGTATAATAAATTTAAAATATGCTCTGTCTAACAAGTATGCTGTATTATACAAAGAATATAATTTACTAAAGTCAGGAAGGTGCATCAAAGAACACAAAACAAGAAACATACATGTGTGCAAGCAAGGGGCCAGTGATTTGAAAACAACCCAAAGGTAATCTCTATCCACCACTGGCATGATGCATTTTATATGGATGTGATGTAGGTTTCAATGCTATTTTAATGAATGTGAGTTTCAAGGGCAGAGAAGTTTTAATGCCAAGTCTATTTTCATTGTGAGACAGTATTGTTTTGTTTAACTGATGTCTATTGGTGTTTGTGCATTGTGCTGCAAAGTGTAAAAATAAAATACAAATCATTGTAGAAGTAAAGCAGTATGCACACATTAGTGTTTATGGTAAATGGGGCAAAATAGCCAGGTAATGGGACATTGGAATGGCTGCAGGGAGACTCTGGTGCCATATTTTGGTTGTCTGTTCTTCAGTTTGCAAGAAAGTTGGCATCCCACAATTCCACTGGAGTGGGTGGGGTTACATAATTATGTATGCAAATTTTATGTTAAACAGCGTACAGATTTGTACCTATTTTTCATGGGCCTTGTCCAGATTTTTGATGTTCCAAGGTTGAGAGGTATGTCTAGAGTTTTGTTAGTAGAGCTGGGTGCTGGAGTAGTGGTTTCTCCTGGCTTTAGTAGGGAGTTAATGGCATGCCAGAATTTTTGTGGATTATTTGAATATTTCCTTTGGGCACTAAGAAAATTGGTTTATTTTGGATTCAGCCTTACCCTTGTTTCTAAGCTGTTGATAGTATTGTCTGGAGCTAGGGGTTTTGTCAGTTTTCCAGATTTTCCAGGCTTTATCTCTTGCTTTTAATAAGGCTCTGGTGTCCCTATTTAGCCAGGGTGTGTAGTTGCCTTTAACTCTGATCTTTCTGCTGGGAGCTAGACTGTTAAGGATGTTAGAGAAGATAGTATTGAAGTAGTCTACTGCCTGGTCTAACCCAAGTGTCCATAGTGGTTCCCAGTTGCAGTGGCTTAGGACAGTATTTAGGTATTGTGGGGTAAGGTTACGGTCCTCGCGTACAAATTTGTAGACTACTGGTTTGAGGTGATCAGAGGGTTTGTGGAGTAGGAAGGTGGGGAGATAATCACTTAGGTCATCTGGGAGACAGCCTACAGTACAGTTTTGTTTGGGATATTTGGTTAGTGTCCAGTCCAGTATGGATTCTTTATTGGTTTTCTCATCTATTCTAGTTGGTTCTTCAATTAGTTGAGAGAACCCATATAGATTTATATGTGTAGAGGGGCTGCTGGAGTTACAGGCTGCCCAGTCAGTGTTAAGGTCTCCTAGTAGGACTGTTCCCTGAGGTAGATTGTCCTTTGTCCAGTGTAGTATGTCATCTATTATGAGTGAGTTGTTGCCTGGAGGTATGTAGCAGCATATTATATTGATCTTCTTGGTGTTTCTTATGGTTAGGACAGAAAAGAGGACTTCAGCATTTTGAAAAGTGGGTGGTGTGTTGTGCAGGAGCTGGAGTTTAAGGGTGTTTTTAAAGAGAATGGCTACTCCTCCTCCTTTCCTGTTTGTTCTATCAGCTCTAATTGTGTTATACCCTGGGGGGAGAAGGTCTTCATTTTGGATACTGGGTTTAAGCCAGGTCTCTGTAATGGCGAGTACATCAGGGTTGTAGTGGGCTATGAATGCATGTAGGTCTGTTAGCTTGTTAGTAATACTTCTTATGTTGAGATTTAGGATCAGCAGGTCAGATGTTTGTCTGGCTGAGAGGGGACCTGGATTTGGGTGAATGTCACTAGAGGGTTGCAAAGTTTGTAGGAGTGTCAGTATGTGTTTTTTAACATTAATTGTTTGTGAGCTTGGTCTATGAGAGTTATTCTTAATGTGGTGAGATGGTGTCATTTTTGTTAGTGAGTAATATGTAGTTCTAAGATTTATGATTGTGGGGCAGATGTAGAAGTGTGAGTGGGTTTGAGAGGGTAGGCTACTGTGGGTAGTGTAATAGGAGTAGTTGTGCAGCGGTATGTCTGTTTGCAAGGAAGTTAGGAAGGTTAGCGATAGTAGAGCTAGTGATAGGGATGTGACTGTGTGTAACATGATACTATTTTGAGTGAGTAGTACAACTAGGATACCTGGTTGGTTGTGTGTAAGGGTAGAGGTGTGTTGTCTAGGAATGTGTTGTTGGGAGTGGGATGATCAGTGTGGGATGTAATTGGACTGGAGGGTGGGGGTAGGTAGGATGAGTGGGTTGGGCTAGTTGTTCGGACTACCGGTCAGGTGATTAGGGATTAGAATAAAAGTAGAAGTAGTGGGGGCAGGTGAGAATAGGGGGCAGGGAGGGGAGCAGAGCAAGCCTGAGCACAGCGAGGGCTAGCGAAGCGGTTTAGCACTGACTCCAAGTGTTTCTTTAGGCTTTGGCAAGTATTTAGTGTTATCTTAAATGGTTATATGTTAAACTGAAATTTTAACTGTAGTTTAAACTGTATGTTTGCACTAAGTTCACTTATAAACCCTAGCACTAGACCCTTCTGTACTGTACAGAAGGACAAGGCTCTCTATTCGACCTTACCAGCCATCCAGTAAAACAGTTCACTGTACCTATCCAGGCATGTCCAAAGGGCAGTTTTATGTGTACTCTCCTGTCCAACTGGTGAATCTGGGCATTTTGAGGCAATGTTACAACTGCCTCATGTACACAGACAACCCCCTCCTCCTACCACCAAACACTAATACATGCAAGAGATGCAATTATACAGCAAAACTGGAGGCTAATCTCTCTCAACCCAAGACTGGATCAGACAGTCAAGAGGACAAGGGAAATACTTGCATCACACCACCAGTCTCACATAAACCCATTAAAGCAGCACTGGCAAAAAACACACATAAATACATGAAAACATACTCAGAGGCTCTAAATAAAAATCTGCAAAAGCAACAGAGACCTCCAAAGCAAACATCCAAGCAACCTCCACCCCCCAACACAAACCATGAAACACATACTTTACAAAACCAATGTGCCAAGCAATCACAGCCCTTAAGGCAAAAAAACATACCCAAAATACTAGTAATAGGTGACTCTATAGTCAGGCACACTGACATCCCACTCACTAGGCTGAATAAGGAGAAGGTTACTGTTAGCTGCCTGTCGGGTGCCAGGATCCGCCACATAACACAAGCACAAAGTACAAATATGACTCTGTCATTGTCCATGGTGGTTTGAATGACCTGAGCCGTACCTCCATAGACTACATGAAAAGAGACATGGAAGAGCTCTCTGATCACGTAGCCCAGGCCGTTATGACCTTGACCCTGAGTAGCATTCTGCCCTCACCAAGAATGATACCATGGTATAAAGAAAAAATTATTGATTTCAACAACTGGCTATGTTTCTGATGTCATTCAAAGGGGATCCAGTATCTGTCCGCCGGGGATGACATGTTCGACAAGCCACACTGCTTCACTAGAGACAGCTTGCACCTGTCACCCTTAGGCTTTTGAATACTGGCCAAGGCTCTTGCCACAACATAGTGCCTTTTTTAGGCAAGGCTCAAAAGACAAACTCACATCGTAAATAGCACAAGTAACAAAAAACTGAGGGTAATACTATTCAATGCCAGAAGTCTAAACCTCAAAATGCATGCACTCGAGACACTCCTCAGTATGGAGAAAACTGATATATGTGCAGTAACAGAAACCTGGTTTAAGGCTCCAGAGAGCTCCCCAGCACTACCAGGCTATAACTCATACAATACATTTCAGCCACAGAACCCAAACCGAAATATAAAAGGCAGGGATGTATCCATATTCATCAAGGATACCCACACCTCCAGGTTAGTGGCACAGCACAATGCTTCAGAGAACATCCAGGTGCAACTAACAATGGGAAAAACTGCAATTCAAATTGTAGCTTGCAACAGATCACCCACCATGTCCCAGGACCCCCATTCCATGTTTCTGGAAACACTGGGAAATATAAAGGTCCTACCAAACACCCTAATATTGGGTGATTTCAATTACCCAAACGTTAACTGAGAGAACTACTCAAGTACTAACTCCCTTACCCA
Organism: Protopterus annectens; assembly: GCF_019279795.1. Lineage (NCBI taxonomy): Eukaryota > Metazoa > Chordata > Ceratodontiformes > Protopteridae > Protopterus > Protopterus annectens. The sequence continues at coordinate 1,102,267,550 of NC_056745.1, read as the reverse complement.
ACATTTCCTATAATTTATAAACTCAAACACCCTGGTTCAACTGGTCAACACTCCCACCAGAGGTGACAACATACTGAACCTGGTCATCACCGGCATGGGCAACCGGTGTTCCACACTGGAGGTCAACCTCTCACTGGTTAGACCTGACCATAAACAAATCACTTTGGATATCTACATTCCACCCTCCACCCTCACCCCCGGACAAGAAAACCACCGTGAACAATTTTTCAAAAGCAAACTTTGCATTACTTAAGACCGAGGTGGAAAGTTTCAAAGCCCCCATGCTGAAGGATAACACTGTCCAAGCTGCAAAATCCTTTACTAATGCATTCTATGGGCACCTACAAGAATTCATGATTCATGCCATCCCAAACAAAACCAAGACTCACTCCTCCAAGAAAAGGAAACCAGTCTGGTGGACTCCTGTCATAAACAAGCTATACAACAGAAGGAGGAAACTAGTACAGAAAAGAGTAAATCCCAAGAAGGGAAGACATACCTGATCAGTATCAGCAAGAAACTACGATCCCTCATAAAATCATCCAAGGCGAGCTTTGAAAGAAAAATTGCCAAGGACTCCAAAGATAACCACAATGCATTATTTAGCTATGTCAAGAATCTAAGTGGCAATGCTCAAATCTGCTCGGAGTTGCTGTAGAATGGCACAAAATACACGGAACCGACCAATATCACCAACATCCTGGCAGACAGGTTCAGTGCAAACTTCATGCCCCTCTCACCCCCAAAAGGGCCCATAACCATACCAGAAGAATGTAGAGTCCCTGAATTAACAGACACTCAGGTTAAAACAGCCCTCTCCATAGCCAAAAACACAGCATCAATGGGACCGGACGTTGTCCCAGGCTGCGTCCTACACAAGCTCAAAGACGAACTAACCCCTCACCTAAACACACTGTTCAAACTCAGCCTCTCCACAGGATACGTACCTGTAGAGTGGCGCACAGCAATGGTTATTCCGCTCCACAAAGGTGGAGCCACAACAGACCCTGGGAACTATCACCCTATAAGCCTGACTATCTTGGTCTGCAAGGCTATGGAGCGCATCATCATGGAACTCATTAACAGAGACATTGGGAACCTCCAAACACTGGACCCTACCCAGTTCAGCTTTGTTAAGGGCAGATCATGCCTCCTAAACCTGGTGGACTTCGAGACAGTTACCAAGGCTATAGACGAGGGAAAGGTGGTACACACAGCCTACCTAGACCTCGCTAAGGCCTTCGACACCATTCCCCATTCTGGTATTATAGACAAGCTCACCAGCCTGAACATAAACCCCTATGTCACAAGATGGGTTGCCAACTGGCTCATGGACAGAACCCACATGGTGAGAGTTGCGGGAGCTAGGTTAGACTCTAAACCGGTTATAAGTGGCTTTCCCCAGGGCTCAGTCCTAGGACCCTTCCTGTTCTGCATATACTTCTCAGAGGTACAAGCAAGCACAGGAGGACTATGACTGACCAAGTTCGCAGACGACTGCAAACTAGGGGCTATAATTGACTCTCCAGCTGACACAGACATCCTCCAAAAGGGTCTCACTGAGACGGATACCAGGTGTCAAAATCATGGCCTCAAGCTAAATGACAAAAAGTGCATAGTCATCCCCTTTGGAAAAAAACAAAGTACCCAACTAAAACACAGGTGGTAGTCCCCTAAATACGGAAGACGTAATAAGGGATCTGGGGACCCAAGTAGATAGTAATCTCACCTTTGATAATCACATTGCCAAAGTGGTTAGAAAATCCTTCTACGTGGCCCACCTAATCACAAAATGGTTCGCATCCAGATCAAAAGAGGTCATTGTGCCCCTCTACTCATCACTTATCAGACCCATCATAGAGTACAACGCCCCATTTGGGATGTACCTTACAAGACACCTGCAACAGCTGGAAAGACGACAGAAGTACCTCACCAAGAGAATCACTGGCCTCAAACAGATGCCCTATGCAGCTCAACTCAAGAAACTACAGCTGTACTTGGTTGCATACCGCCTACTCAGAGGTGATCTCTGCCTGACATACAAGGCCATGTTCAACCCAGAATCGATGGACATGCTCCACCTAAAGAAAACCTTATCCTCCTCAAGCCACACGCTCTAGGGATCTAAACCTCACCACAACAATAAATAGGACATGCTGGAGGGATAGATTCCTGTCCCAGAGACTTCCCATGCTTTGGAACAAGATCCCAATCTACATTAGGCAGAGCTCCTCGCTAACACTCTTCAAAAGAAACCTTGACGAGTGGATGGGAAACAGAAAGTTTACCTCGGGGATCACTTCAGTGGCTCTGCAGGACAGAGGCACAGGGAACTAATCTAAGGGGGCGACGAAAGCCAACACATTCTGGCTAGGCTTATAAAGGCCTTCGGGCAGGCAGCCTAGTACCTACCTATGAACCTAAGTTATAGACTATGTTATGGGCACAGAGTATAATATTCTGACATTCTTAAAAGGATATAGAATTAAAGCTGGGGTTATTAACAGATGAAACAGGAGAGGAAATGAAATGCTATTTTATGGATTTGAGTATTTCTCAAAAGAAAATTGACTTTAGTTTGGGGAGGCAGGACACTAACTGGAGAGCAATATACAGCTGTTTATTCCTGGTGATGTACTCATCAGTACATAGGTTTGATTAAGGAACTATACAGCAGAAATGTACTAATACACTCACTAACATTTGTTTAAGTTAATGCAGGTAAGGTATTTTACTGTCTAGACACTTGGAAGTTAAGCACCTACATTAGTGTTTAGTCTCTTTAGTTGCAGGACAAGTGTCTGTGGGTGCCCAGTGCTCAAGAGAAAATTTGAAAATTCCACTGCCTGATATGGGGGGGGGGACCTGCTTGACCTGAAGGATGGTTTGGATTACTGAAAGAAAAATAGAAGAAAAATGTAAGAGAGCATTAGGTTAAGGCAGCACATACTGTATGACCAGTCTGATTGGACTTGGTTTAGCAATTAGTAATGGTTATTCCTGCTTCAGCACCTGATAACATAAAATCCTTTCTTATGGCAACATACAAAAATAAAATGTAAATATATAAAGCAGTTCTCTACTAAATTAAGCAAGATACACTTTCAATGTATTTAAAAACTAGTCAATGCAGTTAGAGCAGTGAAATGCAGCATGTGAAATAGCCCTTCTAGCTCTATAACAGTAAAAAAGGAAAACAGAACATATCTAGGTGCATATGTGGCAGCAGTTCATTAAGCAGAATTATCTAAAGGCATCCTGCAGTGTTAAAAAATAACAGAAACAGATAGTATAAGCTGTTGTACTAAATAATTGTGTATTAAACCACAATGTACAGCATACCCTGAATACAAAAACTTACAGGAGGATGATTATACACCAGAAGAGACAAAGAGCTGCTGTGGGATTTGAAACAAAAAAACAAAATGGCATCCTGGGTTTAAATTACCTCAGGCTATCCAATACAGAACAAGAGCTGGAGGAGGGAGGGGTAAAGACTAGAGGGAAGGAGAAGGCTAGCCAATGATTAAATGAACTCTGCAGCCACTCACTGTGAAGTGCAAGAGGAATAGAAACCTTTGCACAGTCACGCTACTTTATACTATAAAATCAAGGCAAGTGTAGACATTATCTAATTTTACTCTGACATTCTTAAAAGGATATATAATTAAAGCTGGGGTTAGTTATAGATGAAACAGGGGAGGGAATGAAATGCTATTTTATAGATTTGAGTATTTCTCAAAAGAAAATTGACTTTAGTTTGGGGGGGGGGGGGCACTAAATGGAGAGCAATATGCAGCTGTTTATTCCTGTTGATGTACTCATCAGTACAGAGATTTGATTAAGGAACTATACAGCAGAAATGTACTAATACACTCACTAACATTTGTTTAAGTTAATGCAGGTAAGGTATTTTACTGTCTAGACACCTGGAAGTTAAGCACCTACATTAGTGTTTAGTCTCTTTAGTTGCAGGACAAGTGTCTGTGGGTGCCCAGTGTTCTTGCAGCATCATTTATGGTAATGTTAAGGTGCTGCTTCATACTAGTTTCACTCCCTTTCCAGATGCATATTCTGAAAACTTCATCATGTCTCTCTTCATATGATTCAAGGAGGTATATCTCAAGTCATTCACTCTCATATATGCAATTGTTTAAGGTCATGTGTTTGCCTGTGATGAAGAGATTTTGTGAGCTTTGGTGGCACCTGAAAATCAGCCAACCATTTTCCTGTCATTGTTCAGCCTAGAGAGTAGAGCATCTATATATCTAAGAAGTCACCTATAGCCAGGTCCTTGTAAGATAAACTAGGTTACACTTGCTGCCTTAAGGGTTTCTGCATTCTACTTATGTGAACCATGTTAGTGTCTGTATTTCCTATAGTGTCAGAGCAAACCTGCATGTACATGACATGACTGTGAGAAGGAGGTAAATTTGAGAGTTTAAGCTGATGCCTACATTTCAAGTCCTTGGAGGCTTCGGTAAAGATATTTTAATGGCATCAGCTGCAGTTGTAATATGTGGATGTTGTATAGTCATGGGTGGTTGTTAGAAAGTGTTAAGTTCAATGCATGTAGAGTGATGGGGTCTATATTAGCAAATTGAAATATCACTTACCCAAACACCTAATGATCAACACATAATGATAAAACTACAAAAACTACGAACGGCCATGTAAGCAAATTTTTTTCCCAGGGGAAAAAAATTGCTTGGCCGTAGTCGGGAACTTGCCCTTTTCTCGACTGTAGAGTGATTTTAGAGTTGGTATATTTAGTTGGGGGGTGGGGGGCACAGCCCCCCACTTTTGTAAGGTTTGACAAGGTGTTTGGATTTTGGTTGGCCAAGTGATTTTTTTCCCCTGGGAAAAATTTCACTTACATGGACGTTTGTAGTTTTTGTAGTTTGATGATTATGTGTCAATCATTAGGTGTTCAGGTAAGTGATGTTTTGATTTGCTAATATAGACCCAGGTAATGGGGATGCCTCAAGTTAAGTATTAGCACTTCTCAGAAATAGCATCCTTAGAGTTTAATACGATTTCAGCTATTTAGACATCTTTAAAATATCAGTCTCATTTTAGTGTTCTTTACTGTTATAACAGGCTCATTTATATATGTAACTCAAGAGGTTGAGTTTTGTGGGTGTAAAAAGGAAGGAACAGAATGGAACCGGAAACAATCAGTACTATATATATATATATTATTATACCTTATTTAAAACTAAATAAACACCTCCTAACCAACCTCTGGCTTTTCTCTTGCAATAACCCTAGCTGACCTTCTTGACTCCCTCCCTTCTTTACCCCCCTCTCCTCCTCTTTCTTACCTTTATCATTATACTATTTCCATTTCTGTGGTGTCTCTGTCTTCCCCCTCCTAAAAATAGCTTCCATCCTTTTCTCAACTTATAAATATTGTAATTAATTTTTTAACCTTGTTAGTTACTGACTGAGCTTATCTTCTAAGTCTCAGTCTGTTCTCTATTGCCTAATTATACTGTATTTGAGTTTTAATGTTCTTGTTTTTTTTGTTTTATACTATTGTATATTGTTGTATTATTTTGTTATGAAGTAGTTAGCGGAGCTTTTCTCCTCGGGCCTCCACTGAAAATGGACATGTATCCAGCTGGACTAGCCCGGTAAACAAATGTAAAATAAATAAAATAAAAATAAATATATATGACTTCAGCTCACATGACCATTTCCTTGTTTGGGATAATTTGTATTTTACTCGTTGTATCAAGAACAAAGTTGTACCTAAAGCCTTGAGACTGTATCGTTTTCCCAATGATACTGACGGGAAAAGTACATTTTGTCAAGAACTTTGTTCCTTTTTGATGATGCTGGTTATGGTTTAATGCTTATTTTAATTTAACACCCAATGCACAACAGAATATTTACAAAAGGAGCTTTAAAATTTGGATTGAAGGACATATACAGACATGACTTTTTAAGGGTGTGTTTGATTTTGAAGTTGTGTTTGTTACTCTGTATAGACATGAGAACACAATCAAAAAATAAAAATGTATGATTGAGTGAATGCGCATATGGTTGAATTATATTTCATATTGTGAGGGTATATAGGAGTGTGCAAGAAAATTAATGTTTGAATAAAAAAGTGGTGGTTGTGAAGATGTGCATGACTGTTATAGCGGTGGGTGTGAATATTTAAGTGTCTGCAATTTACAGTTAGAGGAAGAGTTAGGTAAGGGGATAGAGTCAGTGTTGTGCATGTTCTGTGTTGCATCTGTTCTGAGTCCTTTTGTCTTGTGTAGTAGTATTGTTCGTAATAAGGGTTTTAGTAGCATAATATTTAGAGTTGGGTTAGAGTCAGGGATAGGGATATGGATTTGGTTAGCGTTAGCGGCCATAAGTAATATTGTGCAGGGGTAGGGCCTACAAGGCCTTGGGGCCTTCTGAAATATATATATATATATATATATATATATATATATATATATATATATATATATATATATACATAGTTACACTTCATAATCTCAAAATACTGAAATTTCGAATTTTAGTATCTCTATACTATAAAGTGAAATTTTTAAAATAGTGAACATGCATAATTGCGAGTTCGAATATCTCAAATTCGCGGTTATGGCTTTACGCTTCGTTATGTCTGGTGTTTTCTGTGAATGGTGTATGGTGTCATGTCTGGATGCGATTTATAGTAAGTAATTGTTTTGTAAGGGTTTTGGGTGGGAGTTTGAATGTATGCGAGTGTGTTTGTAAGTTGTACGTGTGGGTTAGGGTAGGTAGGTGAACGTATGAGTGTGTAAGTGTTGGATGTGTTGGTGTTTGTATATGTGTGATGTGTGTGTCCATGTTCAAGGGATTGTGGAATATCTGGGTGAGAGTTTGCTATCTTTTCCTCTTTGTGCGATCTCAGAGTTAGTATATATAAGTAGGGGTGTGTGGGGGGTGCATCCCCCCCCCACATGAGGAGTGAAGGGAGAGCTTGCCCCCCTGCTTATATGTAGTGTAGGTTTGTTTGTGTTTTGTTTGTTGTGGTGTGGGTTGGAGGTTTCGGGATTTGTAACATTCGACTTTATGGTCTCGAAATACTGAAATTGGAGATTTCAGTATTTCAAGATTATAAAGTGAATCCGTATATATATATATATATATATATATATATATATATATATATATATATATATATACACACACACACACACACACACACACACACACACACACACACATATGAGGCTCTGGGATGTAATAAATTAAACATCTGGTATTCTTGATTTTCAGAATGTTTAATGACTGTTAATGAGCTATAATGCAGTGTGCCAGTTTTTTTCATAGATCCATAGGGAAATACCAGGCTATCAATCTGCAGACTATTACAAGCCTAGTTAACAACTAGAAGCTAGAATCAAACCATGTGCTTTCGATGTGTGAGGTTAAGACCTTAGCCATTATGCCACATAAAATTGTAAGCTATTAGTCTGCAGACTATTATAAGCTTAGCACATAACTTCAAGTCAGAATCAAATCTTGTATCTTGTGCCTGTTAGGTTAAGATCTTAACCATTATGCCAGCCCTCTAGCCATTTATTTATTGCACCTCAGCTCCTCATTTATTGCATTTGCCTGTTTTAAGTGACTATTTATGTACAACATATGTTTATTGATTTAACTCGATTGTGGTATTTTTATTTTATTTTATTTATTTTACATTTGTTAACCAGGCTAGTCTAACTGGATATATTTCCATTTTCAGTAGAGGCCCGGGGAGAAAAGCTCCACATAGAGATAAACAAGGTTACATAGTATGCAAAAATGAGCTGAAATAAAAAGGAGGTGGGAATAGACAAATATACAGGATAACAGGTATTGTATTCTTTTTGTGTGTATGATGACAAACTACTTTTGTACTTAGTTTTTTATCAGTGTAAGATATAGTAAAGTTTGGTTTATTTTAGTTAATATTGTTTATTAATTTATTTAGTTTGATTGCTCTGGATGTCATCATGATCACTGTTAGCAATAGTTTTTCCCTGAGATTCAATGTAAAAGCCTACATGGAGTTTACATGTGTGCACAGTGATGTGCGGTGAGCAGCAGTGCTCCTTGCATATTCGTGCTATGCACCACGTTAACAGGCGAGGTTGGCAACAGACAGCAATCTTGTTTAAATCAGAACACTGAAGGTCCGCAGTTTTTCATGGAATGCCACAATAATCACTAGGACTTAACAGATAGCTCTCAATCTCTTAGTGCAAGACATCTGGAGAAAGACCAACATAATAGGAGGACAATGACCCAGAAATAAGGACATATTTGCTGTTTAGAAATGTGCTAGAATGACCAGGGGTTGTGTTAAGATACATGTTTTGAGTGATTTGAAGACTGAAACTCAGATGTATGTAATTATTGAGTCACATCAGTCCTGAGATCATACCAGTGATATGGCAGAAAATCACAAATTTGATAAGGAACGCACCAAAAGATAAAAAGGCAAAAATCTGGACATTCTGCGTAAGTCTGGACAGTTGATATGTATAATTGTTAAGTATATGGTGCAAACAGAGTACAGGACAGTGTATCTACAGTGTAGAGTATTGTGATATCCCATTCCTGGCATTCTGTACTGAAGGTGTGTAAATGATCTGTAAGGGTACTTGGACTGCCATGTAAAATAAACACTCAGGGAAAGTGTATATATTGAATAGTGACACACAGATAAATTGTAGGAATGAACACAGGGAAAGAGGAGAGTTGAAATAACGTAATGTACAGCAGATGAGGGCATGTCAATGGAAGACGGTTGTAGCAGTAACACCAATCACATATTAGTATGGTACAGTGGGGACTGCACTGTGAAAATGTGTTTTATGTGACTGTCACACAATGTGTGAGATAAGCACTTACATGAATAATGCAGACGACATCTATCAAGGGTGTTATATACAACTGGAGTGGGGTACATATTGTGACGCTGTGCAAACTGATTTGCCTGAGTATGAGTGTATTCTCAGCAGAGGTCTCTAGCAAGTGGGACACAGGTAAAAACTCATGGACAACAGTAATAGAAACAAGCACAGTCATGGACAATACCAGAATAATACAACCAGTAATTGCACATTTCTGAAATAACATGTGTGATTTAGAGTGATCAGAGAGGGTATTGCACAAACACACTTGTATAACAATTACGCGATGTCTACACTCTGTGAGGATAATCATACACACCATCCTGACACTGTAACATCTGCTGGAGGTGTTAGGAGAGACACAGCTGTATTTGTATGTGACATTATGGTCAATAAAGACTAACTGACTGGTGTTCATAGCAGATATATATATATATATATATATATATATATATATATATATATATATATATATATATATATATATAGGACAATCCACACTGTCACATATGTTACCCATGCCATTAATGTTGTTCATTACCAGAACAGGTATCACACATGCATCTGGTGTAACACCTTGATGAGGTTGTCGCACCTTCAGACAGTAATGTTTATGCCACAAAAAGAATACCTAGGTATGGCCAATATGATGTGTGACAGCTCACTGTGGCAGAGGTGATACACTTCAGTTACACATCACTTAAAGATATGTAGAGAGCTACATGAAGAAGGATGCATTGTACTCAGTTATTGGTGTGATGAAGACTGTGAGCTATGGAGGTATTATAGCCTGCATGTGCATGTCCTTCACATACTCAGTATTTGTGTCACATACAAGGGAGTAGTCAGCACTGTGGCCACATGCTAGTGTACATTCCATATACCATCTACCCCAGGACACAGGTCACATACCTATTGGTCTGATTATAGGGTCTGATATCTACATTATACTTGGGTCGTGTGTTTGTTTTCCTGATGTAACAAATCCCTCAATCTTTTTATGTCATTGCAGATGTTCTCATGGCTGTGGCAGCAATCATTGGTATTTGCTGATACTGCCTGTTTTATACTAATATCACAGTTGGATTCAGTGATTGCCCACATCCTGTGACCTTCAGACAGTTATTTCGACTCAGGATGTGTATGTCACTTGTGATGTCCATGACTTAAATAATGGACAGGAAAGGTCTAGCAAATAGCCCTGATGTGCGGACCTGATCACTGGATCTGAGATATTGTTCACTTCACACATTTCAACATATTTCTATGCCATGTATGTGATACACTTGCTGATATAGGTGTTATGGCTACATCTGACAGTGTTGAGTGAATACCTCAATGTGGATTTATGTCAAATGCCTTGGGCTTGTCATGTGTTGTCATCATGTATGCCCTTGATGACTTCTTTGAGGACATCTAACAGATGTAACAGACATAATGTAGCATTAACATCTCACACAGGTCTAGTCCACACAGCTGGGATATTATTAGTGTCCATTTAGTAAAAGGTGCGTGATGACATGTTGGTCTACCTCATAGATGAGGAGAGTCAGGATGAGTTATACATGCATGGATCTGGTGCTGCCCTCCCCCCAACTGACATGGATGCATGTTGATGTACATCCTTCTACAGGAACATGATATGCGTAGAGGATGTGATGAGGTATGTATTTAACTGTGTCAGGAAGGTGTATGTGCTGAATCACAGGATAGGTGATCTGTGATGTCACAGCCAATTGATTCTGTGTGATAGGCCAGGATGAAGGTAAAACAGTATATACTGGCTATCCTGATCTAGCCTAGGGTTTGGACATAAACCCCCCATGCAGATATCATTGAGAAACTCCCCCAGATGGGGATTAACCCTTATATCACTCATCATTAAATGGGTAACCAATTGGCTCACTGACAGAACATATACTGTGAAAGTTGGTGAATCAACCTTTACCAGAAGAGCTGTCACCATTGCCATACCCTAGGGATTTGTGCTTGGCCTTTTACTGTTTGAACTCCTTTCTCAACAGTTCAGGCTAAAGTATACAACTTTGGCTTGCCACTTTTGCTGATTCTTGGATATTGGGTGCAATCATTGAGTCCACCCATGATGATAACGTACTACAGGAGGGGCTAACACAGACAAATGATTGTTGACAAAGCCACATGGTCTACAAATAAATGCAAAAATGTCTCTTTATTTTGTCCTTCTGCAAAGTGGAATCCACTGCTAATTACAGCATTAACAACAGTCCCACTATGCTGAAACTCAGTGATGCAGTGATGCAAGCACTGGGAATTCACATAGATAGCAATATGAACTTTGACCACCAAGTACCCACACTGTTATTAAAAGCTTAAGTTGTGCACATCATAAGTCACACCATCGTATTCATTTCTAAGGATTATATTACAGCATTGTACTTGAACCTCATCAGAGCAGTAATAGAGTATAATGCTCTGTTGTGCATGTACCTTCTCAGGCACATGCAGTAGCTGGAAAGACAGCAGGTGTTTCTCACCAAGAAGACATAGAGACTACAAACCATGCCATGACATATGTGGATAGACTATAATCTGGATCGTATAGGATGAGGTCACTTCTGCCTGTTCTAATGACCAGACTCTGACCTGCCCTGGTGGGAATAGTGCACATTCACAAATAAGATATAGCTGATGACACCAGCACTGTCTCATGAGGAGAATATGGTAATAACAGTGTCCCACATGCTGGTGTAAAAGTCTGTCTGTGATGTCAAGCAAGAACAGAAACACATACACACACACACACACACACACACACACACACACACACACACACACACACACACACACACACACACACAGTTGACTGCAGTAAGAATAGAACCTCTACCTATGTAAGTACACAGACTACAGAACTCTGTATTTAAGGCAAGCTACACATCTCAAGTCTGACTTGGAGTGTCTCAGGCAACACTTTGTAGCTGATGATATCAGCAGTGTCTGGTGAGGAGAATATGGTAATAACGGAGTCCAATATGCTGGTGTAAAAGGCTCTCTGTAATATCAAGGAAGAGTATAAACGCACTCACACACGAGAGCACATGCACAAACACACACACACACACACACACACACAGTTGACTTCAGTGAGACTAGAACTCCTACCTAAGTACACAGCCTAAAGGCCTCTGTATTTAAGGCAAGATACACAGCTCAAGTCTGACTTGGAGTGTCTCAGACAACACTTTATTGCTGATGACATCAGCAGTGTTGGATGAGGAGAATATGGTAAAATAATGCCCCACATGCTGATGCAAAAGGCTCTCTGTAATGTTGAGCAAGAGCACAAACAAGCACACACGCTTGACTGCTGTGAGAATAGAACCCCTACCTAACAAAGTACACAGACTACAGAACTCTGTATTTAAGGCAAGCACCACAGCACAAGTCTGACTTTTACAAGACTGGAGGTCAACTTATAGTGGATGACATCAGCAGGGCATGTTGGAGAGAAGATGTTGGGAGAACTGCATAGGTTCATAGTTTCATATGTTCATAAGAGGTTATTAGCCTAAAGGGATTTATAAGCCTAGTTGTGTAAAAACATAAATATCTTTACTGAAAATAGTTACATGGTCATTGCTAGCTGAGTTATTTTGTGATCAGCAGTGACTGGCACTGTCATTGAGGGACATAGGTGCCACCCACTGATGACTTTACAATCACCCATCCAGTTGTCAAGGTTTTGCTTGAATAAGGTCATTCAGGAGCACTGCTTCACTTACAGTGACAGTCTATTGCAGAGGACTGGCAATTGCTGAGAGATATGTCTGTCTCCCCAGCATGTTCTGTTTATATCGAAGGTTAGGTTGAGATCCCTGGAGCAAGTTATTCTTGTCCCATTTGATTTGCAGATGTCTAGCATTTCAAGTAGAGCAGGGGTCTGAGACTGCTGTGTAGGCCATGCATAAGTCACCTCTTAGCAGCCTTCATGATACTGAGTACAGTGACAGGTCTTTAAGTCTTTCCATGCTTGTCATGTTTTGGAGGCCCTGGATTCTCCCAGCCACAGACCTCTGTGCTTTAGATAGTTGCTGCAGGTGTCTGGTGAGGTACAGACAGAAGGAAGCATTGTACTCAATTAGTGATCTGATAAGGATAGAGTAAAGAGAAGTATGCCCTCCCTGGTCTTGGATGTGATGGTCCCTTAATTATGAGGTGTCATGTAGAATCAGTTTCACCAATATGGACATATAGTGATTGAAGCATGGATTGCTATCAACATCCATTCTCATGTCTTGTAACACTGTGTTTGAGATTAGAAGGATACAATGTATGTCATAATTAGTAGGGGTAGTTCATTGCCAAAGGGGGCAATGAGGCATTTTTTGCTTTAAGGTTCAGTCCGTGAGTTTGGCACCACTCATTTGTCTGTGTCAGCACCTTCTGTAATATGTTAACATAGTTGGGGGACTCTATATGGCTGTGTTCAGTTGACAGTCATCTGCAAACTTGGTAAGCCACAATATATCTACCTTTGACTGGACTTTAGAGGAATAGTTCCCAAATAGTTGAGGGTACAGCACAGATCCTTGTGGTATTCCACTTCTTAGGTGGTCTACTGGTGGAGGTGCAGACCCCAACTTTGGCAGTGTGGATTCTGTCAGTGAGCCAATTGACTATCTAGTAATGTATGGGTAAACCCCAGGAGAGTTTCTCTATGATAACTGAATGGGGGATGGGGGATAGTGTCAAAGGCACTGGATAAATCAAGATAGCAGTATGTCATGTTATCCCTCATTCATGTCTTTGGGATCATTATCAAAGAATTCCACATGGTTTAATAAGCAATATCTACCCTTGATAAAACCAAAATGGGTTGGGTCAAGTGTGTTGAAGGTCACCTGTGTCCCTGTGGATAAAGTCCATGCTGATCTCTTTCCTATCCTTGCAGATAAGGTTTTGTAGGCTTATGAGTCAATGGTTATAGCTCTTCATGTTAACATATTTATGTACATTGCACATTACACAACATGTAATATTAATTTTTGTAGTGTAGGTGATATATGTGTGAAAAAAGTATTGAGACACCAGGGTTACAGTGCTTGGGGGAGGCAACACATGGCTGTATTGTAAATATGTGACATATTTTTAGATAGGGCCTTTAGATTGCTATGATTCCACTTGTAATTTCATGTCATAGACAGAAAAATGGACATAAACAGCAGTGATACTTAATATTTACTTTTCTATAAAGTGTTGAGCACCTGGTTTGTGTGACAATTGGCAAAGTGTTTGCACATGTGAGATATACTTTCCCTGTTTGCACATAGCTAAGCAGTGCACAAATGCAGGCCACATTGCTAAAGCCTGACAGTTAGCACTGAGTCTAAGAAACACACCTACTACTTAACTGACTCTGTGGCAGCAAGTGTAATTGCATTGACACATTTCTTTTTGAGCCCAGATGATACTGGGTTTGAATCCAGGTGTGTATAAGACTTTTAAATACTTTTAAATAATCAGTGAGGATGCAAAGACATTAATCCTTTATAGTACATGTGTTGCTGTATGTTGGCATAGTGCAATGGGGTTAAGTGAGATTGCGCAGAGATAACTGTAGCATTGTACCTCTGCTTAATGTTGTTTGGCATTGCTGTGCAATGTGAAACTGTGCAAACATAGATGCCAAAAAGTGAAGGGATCCATTGCTTTTTCTGCTGCTTATGTGTGTTGTGTGTGATTCTATATTGACCAGATTGTAGGTGTTAAAATGGGGTATATAGGCAAGTGGTAAAATTGGGAGCAAGCAGGGGTAGAACAAAGGGAAAGCAATACAGGAATGTGCAGAAAAGCCCAAATCCATTACCAGTGAACACACTTTAATGCAAGCACTTTAATCAAAAAAGCACTTTCGTTAAAGTATGTTAAAAAAAAACAGAAAATCTACTTGAATGCAGGGGGGCAAGCCCCACTGCAACCCCCATTGGGGGGCTGCGCCCCTACTTTACTATTCTCACTCAGAGGACACACTAGAGTGGGGAAAAGGGAATTTTCCCTTACCGCACCATAGTATGACCAGAACAACAAGCATGCTTACTCGAAAGTGCTGCTTCGGTGAACAGCACTTTTACGCAAGTATGCTCACCAAATTGAGATTTGGTGAAAGATGCAGTCAAGCATATGTAAGGATCCCATACATATATATATATATATATATATATATATATATATATATATAGCTATATATCTATCTATGTATATATATATATATATATATATATATATATATATATATACTCATAGGATCATAAGAGGTCACTAGGCTAATGGCCCTGGGGCCCTTACAAGCCTAGCCAAAAGTTTATCCCCAAAAAGAAACCTCAGTCAGCACCTCCCACCCCTGTCAGTGAGGGACACAGGTGGAAACCCTAGGACAAATTTGTGTCTTCCCATCCACTCATCAAGGTTGCACTTGAAGAGGGTCAGTGAGGTACTCTGTTGGATGTCTATAGGAAGTCTATTCCAGAGATGGGGCAGCCTCTGGGAGACAAACTTGTCCCTCCAGCAGGTTTTGTTGATGCTGCATATTAGATTCAGGCCTTTCATATGAGTAATACGCTAGGAGTTAGACTTATGGATATGGATCATCTCTGGTAGGGCAGGGTCCGAGATTGCCTTGTAGGCAAAACACAGATCACATCTGAGCAATCTGTACAATACCAAGTAGAGTGACAGTGATTTGATCCTGCCCGCACAGGACAGATTTTGGAGGCCATGGATTCTTTTTGTGAGGTATTTCTGTAGCCTTTCCAGTTGGTGCAGATGTTTGGAGAGGTACATACCAAATGGGGCATTATACTCAATTATTGGTCTTATGAGGGAGGAGTATAGAGAAGTAATAACCTCCTTTTTTCTGGATGCAGTTCCTTTACTTATGAGATGAACCAAGTAAAAGGCTTTTCTGACCACTGCCACTATATGATGGTCAAATGTGAGATTGTTATCAACCTGAGTACCCAGGTTGCTCACCAATGGTTGTGTTATTAGGGGGTTGCCGTTGACATGGTAACCAGTAGGGGCCATGTTTTTGCTGAAAGGTATGGTGATACATTGTTTGCATTTAGCTTGAGGCCATGACTTTGGCACCAGTCATTAGTTGCTTTGACACCCTCTTGTAGTATGTTAACATCATTTGAGGAGTCAATGACAGTACCGAACTTAGAGTTGTCTGCAAACTTGGTCAGCCACAGGCCTTTTGTCTTTGCCAGGACCTCTGAGATGTAGATGCAAAACAGTAGGGGGCCCCAAGACAGATCCCTGGGGAACTCCACTAGTGACAGGTCTGCTATCAGAGGTGGAGGCACCTTTTTTGACCTTGAGGGTCCTGTCAGTGAGCCAGTTGGCCACCCACCTGATGAGATAGGGATTTACACCAAGTTGTCTTAGCTTCTCGATGATGCCCAAGTGGATGATTGTGTCAAGGGCCTTGGCCAACTCAAGGTAAGCTATATGTACTGGCTTTCCCTCATCCAGGGCTTTGGTGACAGTCTCACAGAAGTCAGCCAGGTTCAACAGGCAAGATCTGTCCTTGACAAATCCAAACTGGGTGAGGTTAAGTGCTTGGTTATTGCCTATGTCCTCGTTTATGAGATCTATAATAATAGACTCCATGGCTTTACAGATCAGACTTGTCAAGCTAATGGGGAAGTAGTTTCCAGGGTCAATAGTGGCATGGCCGTTGCGCAAAGGGATAACAATGGCAGTTCTCCATTCTGCTGGAATGAAGCCTGTACTTAGGCTGTGGTTGAAAAGTCATCTTTTGAGAAGTTTTTTTAGCTTTATTACAGCTGGAGGAGGTTGGATGGGGTAGAAACTTTGAATGAGGCAGTCTGATGATGTGATCTCACCAGGGAGGATGTTGGTGAGGACCAAGTCCAGAATGTTATCTCCCCTTGTGGTGGATGAGGCGAGCTGGTCTAGTGCATTAGAAATGATGAAGTCGAGAAATCATTGAGTGAGTGCATTAGTGCAGGAATACTTCGCCCAGTCTATGGTGGGGTAGTTGAATCACTGAATGAGTGCATTAGTGCAGGAATACTTCACCCTGTCTATAGTGGGATAGTTGAAGTCACCAAGGATCAGGGTGTCGGAGGGGTACCTTGATATAGTCAAGTAGATCCAGGTAAGAGGAGTGGAAATCCTGAGTCATAGAGGGGAGTCTATAGCTGGCTATATCTTGGATGGATGTCTTACAAACCGTCAGCTGTACTGGGAGTAGTTCCAGTGTGTCATGCTGGCAAACCAGTCCTGAGGTGTGCCTGTCCTTAATGAAGATAGAGACTCTACCACCCTAGTCTTCCTGACCTCATTTTGGGGTCCGAATATGTGGAAAGAGGTATAGCCTGGTAAGCCAAGGGTGCTGTCCGCAGCCCTGAACCAAGTTTCCCATGGCCACACAGACATCAGCATCTTCCAGTGCAAGGAGAGCCTCCAGTGAGTGCATTTTCAGGTCAAGGCTCCTAGCATTAAGCAGCATGACCTTCAATTTGCTTTTTGACAGATCTTTTATGTTGGAAGATTTGTCTTTGGGATATGGCCTAAAAAAAGCACAATGGTGGAGGTGAGAGCCTTGGCCAGTACCCAGAATATCAGTGATGACAGGTTGAGGCCATCTATGGCAAAGTATTGAAGCATCGAGGCTTGTCAACCATGTCATCCCAGAAAGACAGATACTGGACCCTCTTGGATACACACACACACACATACACACACACACACACACACACACAGTTGTGCATTTATTGTGATGTAAATGTTATGTGTGAGGATTTATGTTTGTATGTGAGACTGCTTTGGGGTTTCATGGTATTGTTTGATCAATCATTTATATTGATGTGTGTTCATGTTTATGGGACTTTTATGAGCATTTTGTATGTTGTGAAAATAGGCCATTAAACAAACCACTTCAACATTTAAACAAAATGCAAAAATATAATAATAATAATAATAATAATAATAATACACCACATCTACTTTTAAGATTCTAACTAATAATGGAAAACTGATAAGCGAAGCTTGCAGTCAAGAAACTTCTTCTTCGCAAAACCCAGAGTAGCAAATATTTGTTATTTGCTATTTGGGCCCAGACCCCAAATGTTGGGTGTATATGTGTAAAACAGAGGTAGACACAGTAGTTAAGAACTCAGGAAAATAAGAAAGAAAGAAAGAAAGAAAGAAGAAAGAAAGGAACATGTGGCTATTCCTGATTTTTAATTAATTGTATTTATTTATTTATTTTTATGAAGGGGCATGATAGTAATCCTTTTAAAAAACAAAATGGACACAATAAGTGTTCTTATTGCCGCTTGTTTTTTTTTAATCTTTTTAAAACCTTCATGATCCACTATTTTCAGATGCAAAGACTATGTTTCTTAAGTTTTCTTAGCTAACCATTTTTGGTAAAAATCTTAAGTGAGTCTGAATAAACTGTGTTATCAATATACAGAGATGGAAGCATAGTCTCTTGATTAAAATTTACAGTAAGTTATAACAGTCATTCATGTATTTAGATTAAACAGAGATATAACTGAAAGTTAGTGAACCAATGAATCAGGATAACATTATCTTGTTCTAGAATGATATTGAATTATCCATTTTATATTTATTTTTTACTTTTGTACTCTTTTGTAGGTGAATTCAAGTAGCAACATAATTGGCAATTTGATTCCAGGGGCCCAGTACCGAGCTGTGGTTTACTTAAGAAATGGACCTTATATTGGCCCACCTTCCACTGCTGTGACCTTTGGTTTAGGTAAAGCCATTTTTCTACATCTTGAAAATATATAGAGAGAAGGATACAAGAAAAGTAATAGATGAAGCTTATGAAATGCATACTTTTAAGTTTTTTTTTTATAAAAAATGGCTACAACAATGCAAGGCATTCACATATTTAAATGTTTTTATATATGTTACATAATATTGCCCTAAAGTATATTCTGTTTGATTTGTTACTGTTAAAGTTTTAGTTTATATTTATGTAACATTAGTTCAGTACACCATTATTGTGTGTGTGTGTGTGTGTGTGTGTGTGTGTGTGTGTGTGTGTGTGTGTGTGTGTGTGTGTGTGTGTGTGTGTGTTTATGTGCATATGAGCATGTGCCTATGTGTCTTTGTTTCCTGTTCCCAAGATCCTTAAGAGAAATGTTTCTCTTTTTGTTGCTTCTGATGGTGGGCATTAAAACATTGATTTTGTGGTGGTAATGTGCGGAAGATGTATTGCCAAATGTACCTTTACAGGTGTTAAAATGAAAAGTCTAATGAAGGAAAAGCAAAATGAAGTGTCATGTCAGCAAGATGAGTACAGGGGATTACATTGGGTAATCCAGATGAAAACGAAGTGGGACTTTTGGTGCATGAGTTCCAGGGTCTACTTCATCAAGACTGTTGTTAGATTCAGATCGACTTTTCCTTTTCCCTGAGGCCAATGGTACTGGATGATCAAACTCTCTAAACGTTATTCCAATTTGTAAAGGTGACATGATGTATTTACTTAAACTACTCTTAATATGCTGTCTAAGCTACATAAGCAGTATACTATTGTATAATGTTGATCAAACTACTTTACTGTTTTATAAATATATATTTATAAATATGTATATATACATACATACACATACACACAGATATATAATTATTTACTTAAATAACAATCTATATAATGTGCGTACCATTTAATTCTAAACCTACACTGTTGTTTTTACTTTGCAAATGATTATCTGTTGTACATGTATTTGTAAGTGCCTTTTTGGTTGAGGTCATGGCAGAAAAGTCCCAACTACAACCAACTAAAAGTGTAACCAACAACGGAAAAAATAATAAAAACGTTCCATTTGTTTTGAGGTGGAATTTACTTTATTTAATAAAAAACACATAAAACCATTGACTAAGCACTTTTGCCCATGTTCCAGGGCATCATCAGAGTAAATTTTATTATTTTTTTATTGCATTTGTTGACCGGAAAAGTGCACTGGGCCTAGGAAGAGCCCATTTTCAGTGGAGGCCCGGGGAGAAAAGCTCCACAGTATTACATACATAAGCTCCACAGTAATACATACATAAGTAAAAGGACAATGTTGATGCACACAAAAGTAAAAAACAAAGTTGAATCATAGGACAATGTCATTCCATTAATTGCATACAAAAATCCTTAATTATATGCAAGAGTAAACTGTGTTAATGTGTAGGATCAAGTATTATGGGCAGTGGTATGACATGAGAGGAAAAGTAATGGCAGAAGTGGCAATAATGTGTTATAGTCAGCTATAGATGTGAAAATAGTGATGCCATGTAATTGGATAATCACATGAGTATATACATATATCTGTTGAGGTCTAAGGTGAGGAGAGTTGACTTCAGGGTAGAAAGCTGGTAACAGGTCAGAGTTAGTCAAGGTGACAGAAATGAGTCAGAATGATACAGAGGAGAAGAGGGGAGTGTTTGTTTAAGATTGATAAAGGGTGAGGTTCTTGAGTAGGAAATCAGGTTCTGGGGTTATTTGATGGGGTACAGGAGCATAGCTAGTGAGAGGAAAATGTAATTTGAAGGATTTTTTTAAGTCAGTAGGATTACTGATTGTCCTGAGTGAAGGAGGAAGATTATTCCATAACTTGGAGACAGAATAGGAGTACAGCATTTGGCCAGCTGAGAGTTTTGGTTTCTCAATAGATAATAACATTTTATTTTCAGACCTGAAATGGTGATTGGGGTGGTACATGGTCAGTATGGATGTGAGGGAAGGGCAGCTTTCAGGCTGAAAGATTATCTTGTGGGCTGTAGTTAATTGTAGGTAAGTAAGTTGGTGGGGGGGATTCTAGCCACTTTAGTTGATGCAGAGATGAGCAGTGGTGGGTAGAATATTTTATGCTTGTAGCAAATTTAGTGACGTTGTTGTAGCAAGAGTCAAGCTTATTTTTTAAGGAGGATTGTAGGTTGGTGAGGATGGGGGCTCTGTATAGAAGGGTTGGGAACAGGAAGGATGAGACCAAGGCCTTTTTAGCAGGGAGACTGAGGAAATAGTTATGCCTATATAAGGCACCCAGCTTTTGATGGGTTATTTTGATGTTGTGGATGTGAAGGTCAAAAGTTAATTTGTCATCAATGATGACATCTAGCAATTTAGTACTAGGGACAACTTCAATGATAGTGTTGTTGTGGAAACTAACAGTAAATAGAGATTTGTCAACAGGACTACATTTTGTGGGGGTTGACTTATTGGGGTTAAGGGCAAGGTGATTCTGGGACATCCAGTGCTCAGTAGAGGTAAATGCTTTTTGGGTAAGATGCTGTAATTCAGTGACAGATTTTGAGGAGCAGATGATTGTTGAGCCATCTGCATATTGGATGACAGTATTTTGAGTAAGAGTATTATGAAAGTTATTGACAAATATACTGAAATGGAGGGGACCCAGAATTGAGCCTTGAGGAACACATGTGTTAGTAGTAATGAAAGGGGAGGAGGAGTGTTGCCATCTGGTAGATTGTTGCCTATTGCTGAGATAGCTGGTAAACCATTGTAGGGTGGGGGGAGATAGGCTAAGGCTAGAGAGTTTAGTAAGCAGTAGGGAGTGGGAAATGGTGTCAAATGCCTTTGATAAATCAAGAAAGAGTGCAGAAATTAAGGAGTCAGCATCACAAGCTCTATTTACTGTGTCTAAGAAGGACATAAGGGCTGTATTGGTGTTATGTCCAGACCTGAAGCCATGTTGAGTGGGAAAACAATTGATGTTTTACTAGATGACTTATGAGCTGTGTATGGATGCATTTCTTTAATATTTTAGAGATGGGGGAAAGAATGGCAATGAGGCGGAAGTTTAAGATGTCAGAGTTGTTGCCGCCTTTGTGAATAGGGGTGACAAATGCTTTCTTCCAGATATATGGTATACAGGATTCTTGAATGGACCTGTTAAGGAGAATGCTGATAGGATAATAGGATAAGCAATGGAGGGGGGCTGCTAAGTTTGGTGGTGGTGTGAATAAAGTATATATTGAAGAGTGAAGCTAGTTCAAAGGGAGTTTTTTCTGGGTTTGGGCATGGGATATTGTTTGTTCCTGGGTGGACCTGGGAGTAAATTGCTCCCCAGAAT
Source organism: Protopterus annectens (assembly GCF_019279795.1). NCBI lineage: Eukaryota > Metazoa > Chordata > Ceratodontiformes > Protopteridae > Protopterus > Protopterus annectens. The sequence continues at coordinate 1,102,245,538 of NC_056745.1, read as the reverse complement.
TTTTTGGATTTTGTTTATGCTGATCTTGAATAGTTTGGATGTGTTCTTTTTTGTTTTTGACAACTAAGCATTTAGCCTGATTGCAAAGTTGTTTATATTCCATGAGATTGGTAGGAGTTTTGTTTTTTTTTGCCACTTTTTCCAGGCTTTGTCCCTAGAGGACATGACTTGCTTTGTGGTCTTTGCCAGTCAGTAAGCATGTTTTGCTTTGACGGTCTTTAGTCTGAGAGGAGCAAGACTATTTAGAGTCCTGAAGAATGTGGAATTAAAGAATTCCACAGCTTCATTAAGTGAAAGAAATGTCAGTTGGCTCCAGTTTGTTTCCTGCAGGATGTCACTGAGGATATTTTGGGAGAAGTGAGGTAGATCTCTGGTATATCTAAATTGATGATTGTTAGGTATAGAAGTGGGTTTATGGGTTATGAATGCTGGAGAGTGGTCACTAATACTGTCAGGGAGAGTGCCAAAGTAAGAGATTTTATCAGGATCAGAAACCTGGATCCAGTTCAAGGTGAAGCCTTTGTTTCTGTTATTGTCAGGTCTGGTAATATCAGAGATTAGTTGGAAGTAAATGTGAAGGCTGATAATTGTAGAGGGTTTTTTATTGGAGATGTCTAGCCAGTTGATATTAACATCACCTAGAATGATAATTCATTTTAGTATGTTGTCGCTTGTCCAGGCTAGAATTTCTTCAAGAATAGGAGGACTGCTGCCTGGGGAGATGTATATGACTATGATACAAAGGCTTTTGCAGTTATTGAGTTTGAGAAAGGTAACTAGTACCTCTGCAGAGGAAAAGGAGGGAATTGGTTTAGAATATGGAATAACAGTGTAGGTGCTTGGGAAAAGTAAGGCAACAGTTCTGCCTTTTTTGTGGAATCTGTCAGTTCTGAGGCAGGAGTAGTTTGGGGTTAGAAATTCAGAATCTTTGATATATGGTTCTAGCCATGTTTCAGTGATGGTGGTAAAATCTGGTTTATGTTGACTTAGCTATGCATGCATTTGGGGAATTTTGTTTCTAATGCTTTAAAGATTAATAGTGGTGAAGTTTAGGCATTTTGTGGAGCTGGGGGAATTATTAGAAGGGGAGAAGGGCCTGGGTTAGGATGTATATTATGAGAAGGGGGAGAAGGGCCTGAGTTAGGATGTATAACATCGCAAATGACTAGGTTACAGAGAGCTGAGAAGTTGCTAGGGAGGGGTTTTTTTTGGTGTTGCTAGAGTATTTGTGTACATGGTAGCAAGGAGGGTTATGTTGTGTGGAGACCAGGGTCTGTTTATTTTATAAAATTATATCAGTTTGATACAGACTAGAACAGATTGCAGTATAACTGGGGAGGGTGTGAAAGTTGGGTGATATAGTGGGAGAAGGTCAGGGAGGGATATGGGTGGCATGAAATGAAGACAGTCTTGGAAGGATAAAGAGGTAGAAAGTAAACGTGAGGAGAAAGATGTTGAAAAAGAGAGACATACCTGTGTAATATTAAATGTGGGTGGTCAAGGTGAATGTTGGTGAGTATGAGTGTGAGTGGGGTGTATTGGTAATGTTGCAGGAGTTTAAGGCAGTGTGGGATGTATGAGAGTATAATGGTGTATTTGGATTCCTGAAAGCTGAATTCAGTTATGTGTTGTGAGAGGTGGGGAAAATGGAAGTGGGTGGAGTCAGGAAGTGAGATGAGGTAGCAAGAAAGAAGAGAGTGAAGGGTGGAGTCTGAGGTGGCAGTGAGGATGGCTGTGAGTGGGATTGGTTTTTCAGAAGTGTGGGTGGTGTTTGGAGGAAGAGGTATGTGATTGGTGGTTGGGTGTGTAGTTGTGGCAAGGCTTGTGGGAATGGGGGTTTGCCCAGCTGGAAGAGGCAGGAGTGCCGAAAATAATCAGGCAGAAAGGGTTCAGCAATTAGGATGCTTGTTATCAGGTAGGTGGGCTGTGTTTGTCAGAGAGAAACATTTATTAAATTATAATAGGATGGAAAGGCTATTAGGGAGAGACTACATTCCCCTGATGTTAAATGTTAAAATGTTAATTTTCCAATGTAATTCGGCAGTATTTAAACATAACTTCCTTCCCCATTCCCATTAATTGCATCAATTAACTCATCCACTTGTCTATCTTAAAAACTTCATTTAAAATCACAGTTCATTTAAAATGTTTCCCCATTCATACATACCAATAAGTTGTACTTATAAAATCATACCAAATACATTCAAATCAAATAACATAAACTTAAATAAATGACATAACTAAAAAATACATGCATATACATATACATGGCAGAAAAGGGTCATTGGACCACCTTACCTACCTGGTTCATAAATGTTAAATAAATTAATTAGTTAAAATATTACACTTGTGGGTTTGGTTTGCAAAACAGCAACTCAAGAAATGCCTTTGCTTAATTTATTCTCTCAAGGAACTCTGTAATATTGGCTAGTGATAAAAATCAAGTTGTGTAACATAGTATCTTTATAGATTCATAGGTTCTTAGGTGTTTACTAGGCTAACGACCACAAGGGTCTTTTTAAGTCTATTCATATAGCCCAAATCTCTGGCAATTTCTGGTACCATTGATAAGTGTAGGCATTGGATTGGGAGATGAAACATTTAGAGGCTGCCTGGGTCCATTACAGACATAGGTGCCAAACTAAGGATGAACTTCCTGTTCTCCATCCAGTTGTTCAAATTACACTTGAATTGGGTTAGGGAGGAACTCTGTTTCACATGGATGAGAGGCCTGTTCCAGAGAAGAGGTAGTCTCTGAGATGCATACTTGTCTCTTCAGCATATCCTACTTATATCACAGGCAAATGTAAGTCTTTAGAACTGGTAATTCTGGTGCTGTTTGTTTTGTGGATATGAAGGAGGACTATCAGAGGGCAGTCTGACAATGCCTTACATGCCAGGCATAGATCTCCCCTCAACAGCCTGTAGGAGACAGAATACAAGGTTATGGCCTTGAGGCAGTCTGCACTGAACATGTTACTTATGCCCTGTATTATTTTAGTGAGGAACCTCTGTAGATGTTCCAGTTGTTGGATATGTCTGCTTAGGTACATACCAAAGGAGGCATTCTACTCAAAGATAGGTCTGATGACTGCCAAATACAGTGGAACAATGATGTCCTTGGACCTAGATGCCATACCTTTGTTTTATAAGTTGCACAACATAGAGTTATTTCCTCACTTCTGTAGACGTATGATGATCAAAGGCTAGATTGCAGTCTCTGTGTATCCTCAAGTTCATGACTACTGGGACAACTCTTGGGAGAGCAGTTAACAGGGGTGGATGACTTCCCAAAGGATACTATTATGCATTTCTTGGTGTTTAGTTTTAGTCCATGACTCTGAGACCATTTTTTGTCTATGTCACCCCTTACTGGAGAACATTTGTGTTAGCGCTCCTAATTTGCAATCATCTACAAATTTAGTCAGCCAGAGACCATTGACATTGGCCTTGACTTCAGAGAAGTAACTGCTAAAAAGGACATCAGGACAGTCCCTGAGTGTTCCGCCTTTTACTGGCCTCTTTATAGAGGTGGGCTCTTCAATTCTAACTTCTTAGTTCCTGTCTGTGAGCCAGCTGGCTGTCCACCAGGTGACACAAGGGTTTTTACCTAGTCTCTTAAGTTTGTCAACAATGCCAAAGTGGGATATTGTGGCAAATGCCTTGGCCAGGTGAAGGTAGCCAGTGTGAACCACTTTGCCCTCATCCACTGCTTTGGTGACCTTTTCAAAGAAGTCTAGCAGGCTGAGTAGGCATGACCTACCCTTGATGAAACCAACTTGGGTCGGGTCCAGTGTCTGGAGGTTTCTTATGTCATTATTGATCATTTCCATGATAATTCTTTCCATGGCTTCACATATGAGACTACTTCGAATTGTGGGTCTGTAGTTTCCAAGGTCTGTAGATGGCCCTCCTTTGTGCAGAGGGATGACTGTTACTGTTCTCCACTCATGAGGCACAAAGCCTGTTTGGGGGCTACGTTTAAATAGCAATTCCAGAGGATCTGATAGGTCATGTTTCATGCTGTTTAGAAGGCATCCTACGATACTGTCTGGAGCTATTGATGCAGTGTTCTTGACCTTAGAGAGAGCATTATGGACTTGTTCCCTGGTGATAGCAGGGGGGGTTATATTTGATGGTGTTTCTTGAGGGAAGATTAAGAGGGAAAGACTGGTAAAGTTGCAACTGAATTTGTCAGCCAGTAGGTTTGCTGTATTTCCTGGCTTAGTATAGGTGCTTCCATTAACAATGAGCTCTACACACATTTCAGTATTGCCTTTGAAGTTGTGGACATAACTAAAGAATGCCTTGGGGATGTCCTTGGCCTGAGAGGCCAAATTTATCTTATATTTGGCTTTGGTAGACATTATTTGTCCTCTGAGTTCTTTGTATAGTTTGAAAGTGCTCTTATCCTGCTGGGTGTAGTACCTCCTACTTTTTGCCCTGATTTTCTTCTTTCTGTTATACAGCCTATTGCTCTTGTGATTCCTCCAGGGTGGCTTGTTTTTTGAGTTAGTTCTTCACTTCTTCGTGTGGGTACAGCTGTCTCTATGCAGCTATTTACATGCTTGTATAGTGTTTCTGTGAACAGTTCTGTGCTGGCTGCAGTGTCCTCAGGCTTTATGGGAGTTTGAAATTTTGCCAGGTTATCTCTTAATAGTGGGGAGTTAGTCCTAGAGTAGTTCCTGAATATTCCAGGTTTAACTGGGGTTCCAGGTTTTACTTTTACTTCAAAGAGACCATTTTGTGATCTAATGTTACCAGAGAAGACATTACACATGAGGGTGTACAGTACTCTCCCATATTAGTGAGGACCAGATCCAGTATGGTCGCACCCCCTGGTCAGTATATTGACAATCTGGTCCAGGGTGTTTGTGTTTTGCAACATCTAGAAATCTCTGTGCCTGCACATTTAGTGTTGTGTATGATTGCCAGTTAATAGTGGTGTAATTAAAGTCACTCATAAGTATGGTATTGGGTTGGATGATGAGTGTTTCTAATAAGTCTATATACATGGTATGGGGCTCCTGGATCATAGAGGGGGACCTCAAGCTTGCAAGCAAATGGTATTGGATTTTGCATATGGTTCTTTGAAAATGGAGAAGCTCAAGTGCATTGTCCTGTTTGACCAGTCTTGAGAAATATTTATTTTTGATGTAAATTGAGACACATTCACCTTTAGTCCCTATCTGTGTAGTAGCTGGTCTAAATGTGTGGAACACATTATAACCTTGCACAGTTGGTGTGCTCTCTGCAGCTTTAAACCATGTGTCAATGACTGCAAAGACATCAGCATTCTCTATAGTGAAGAGTGCTTCTAGGGAGTGGAGTCTTTTGTTTAGACTCCTAGCATTAAACAGTGGCACCTTTAGATTTTCTTGGTTTTGATTAGGTGTCAAAGTACTTTCAGTTTAGCATTGCCTAGAAAGGCACTATGGGAAGAATGACAATGTTTGAGCTAATATTGGAAAGCCTAAAGGGGAGAGGTGCAGACCATCCCTGGCAAAGCAGCATGGTCTGTTGAACATCTCCTTGTATGCTGACAAATATTGCACCCCCTTAGAATGACACCAGAAACAAAGCCAGTTATTAAAGACAGTCGTCTTTTGCTCATATTGTGGCATCATTCTTGGAGATGGTAAAATGCTGCTCTGTGCTAGGCTCATACCAGCCTGGGACACATATTCCAAGAGTTCCATGATGTCTGTCTTCATATAGTCTAGAGCAGTACATGTCAGGTCATTTACACCCACAATAACTGTGACTTGAGTCATACTGGTGCTTGTAGTCCAATGACCTGAGTGCATGTGTAACGTGGCAGATCGTCTCCCCTGAAAAGCAACTGACCGTGATTTTCTCCTAACTCAACCTGGTGAGAGGGACAACAGTGTGTCTCACTATGGAGTCTCCAATGACCAGAATGTTGGATTGTGTGGTGGCTTGCCTTACGGGCTTAGAAGTAGAGGCTCCATGAGATGTGGCTGTATGTATTGATGTGAGTGTGGTTTTGAAAGAGTGCATTTAGAGCTGCTGAGGGTGTTTGGTATGTGTACTTCATGTAGGTCTTTGGGGTTTAGGAAGGTTATATTTAAGAGCCTCAGCATATGTAGGTCTATGTGTCTACTTTGAATGTTGTGAGATGGGTGCAGTATGCATACTACTGACAACATTATTGACATTAGGAATGCTTTTATGTGAGACCTTTGCCTCTAGTGACATTGTGTAAATGCATCTCTTGCATACAAGATCATTTGTTTGAGAATTAACTTGCTGTCAGTAAACATGAGGCAATTTCTACATTGCCTCAGGATACCCATATCCAACAAGCTGGTAATGGAGATAGTGGGAAAGTTCATATCCATGGCAACAGACCCTTTTTATTGATTAGACAGTTGGAGTGAGAATATAAAGTAATGTCAAGAGTATCCAGTTTGCAACTCTGGGGGCAGTGCTTGTCACTACAAACTAGTTGTCCTGAGTGCGGAACATGTGAGTGAAAGATATACCTCTGAATGTTGTGAATAATATATATACATAGAGAGAGAGGGAGAGGGTTATTTTACAATGGAAATTCATTGACAAGACACCTGCAACAGCTGGAAAGACCACAGAAGTACCTCACCAAGAGGATTACTGGCCCCAAACAGATGCCCTATGCAGCCCGATTGAAGAAATTTCAGCTGTAGTCGGTTGCATACCACTTACTCAGACGTGATCTCTGCCTGATATACAAGGCCATGTCCAACCCAGAATTGATGGACATGCTCCACCTAAAAAAAAAAAAAAAACAAATCCCTGAGAGCCACATGCTCTAGGGATCTAAACCTCATCACAACAATAAATAGGATGTGCTGGAGGGATAGATTCCTGTCCCAGAGACTCCCCATGCTTTGGAACAGGATTCCAATCTACATTAGGCAGAGCCCCTCACTAACTCTCTTCAAGAGAAACCTTGACGAGTGGATTGGAAACAGAAAATATACCCCAGGGAACACTGCAGTGGCTCTGCTGGACAGAGGCACAGGGAAACCAGCACAATCTGGCTAGGCTTATAGATGCCCTCTGGTAGATAGCCTAGTATTTACCTATGAACCTATGAACCTATTGGTGCAATAACTTCAGAGTTGATTTTATGACCTTTGCTTCCTACAGAAATATGAAGTTCACATTCAGATATAAACTTTGCGGGTGCAGTCACACGTGGAATTCAAATATCATGGTTTCACACTCATGACATGAAACATCTGAATACTAAAATCTCTGGCTGATATTTCATATGAGGAAAGAAACCAAAGGGCATGTATAATAGCTATGTTTGGCCACTTTAATACCACTGAATGATACCTTGTTAACACAAGTCGAAGCCAAAGTCAGTTGTTTGTCACTTCAGAACTTTTTTACAATATTCGGCTTGTCATATTTGTTTAGATATTCCTTGACATATTCAAGGTTTGATATTTATTGTAATATTATAGAAGATGCAATATTCTTCCTTATATGAAGCAATGTATCACAACGTGTTAAGAATGCTGCAGTGGAAGTAATGATGTAATTACAGAGATTATATGAGAAAAACCTATGCTACCTTTTGGGTAAAAGTTTCATGAGGCAAATCTACATTCTGCTAGTAAAATGACTATGTTTGTTTATTCATCTGTATTTGTTAATCAGGATAGTCAATACAATATAGATAGATAGATAGATAGATAGATAGATAGATAGATAGATAGATAGATAGATAAATAAAAAAGTAGTAAAGCCATGACTCGTCCTGTCCTGGATTTGTTCAGTTACAAACATGATTTGTTTAATTTTTTCTGCTTTTCTGACCTAATGAAGCATTTACTGTTATCTACAGCGTGTCTGAAGTGCATTTCTTCTGTTTAATCCACAGATCCTACTGGGATCCGGGATCTCATGCTGATTCCCTTGGGACCGATGTCAGTGATTCTGAGCTGGAATAGGCCCTATTATGTAGCATTTAAGAAATACGTTGTAGAAATGTTCTACTTCAACCCAACAACACAAACATCTGAATGGAGCACCTACTACGAGATAGCGGCAACAGTCTCCCTGACAGCTTCCGTGGTAACGTATATAACTCTATCAGATAGCACCACAGCCGTATATGCAGAGAACACGTAGAAAATGGGTATTGCTCGAGTAGCAAACCCGCAGTGAAAAAAGATAATAAATTATGCTTTACTTGCAGAATGTTAAGTTTACTTCATCACTGTTTATGAATAAAGACAGTTGAAAAGGGAATATAACACTCATGTTTGTAATTATTAAGAATTTTGATACGCTGCTTTCATGTCAGATGAAAAAGTGGAGATCTTACTCCAGTGTTACATTGCACCATGTTAAAGCTTTGTATATTCAAACTCTGGCTAAGAAATTACACAGAGATAACACACAGATATAATAATATTCCCACTTATGCGTTATTGCATTAGTAGCATTTGTCAAGTCAGCACCAATATTACTCTGAAAAGCAGTAGAGAGAATAGTTTATGGCATGGCCGATCTGCTGTATTATGTTCTTTCAAAGTTCTCAGTATAACTTGTTTCTGCTGCCATCTACTGGAAAATTTATTGAAAGCCACCTGTAAGTCAGTGGAAATTCATCAGAAAGTATGTGGTAACATTTCAATTTTCCTCTACAAACACTTTAGCATACCTCTCAACCTCCAAGTGCAAGAAATCTGGACAAAACCAAAAATAATGAGGAGATAAAGGCGCAAAAATAGGGACAGATTTTAAATATTGCTCTTATAAACTTAGAAAGTTGCTAGAATCACAGATTTTACATTTTTTGCACCATCTGTGTGGAGTCTGCATGTCCACCCCGCGGTCGAGTGGCCTCTGAAAGACATGCGTGAATGGGTGTGCCTTCGCTGAAGGTTGGGCGTCGGGCTGGCAACTTGGCACCATAAATAATCTATTGCCAATCATTAGCGGACCAGAGTTCCGCTGTGGCGACCCCTAACCGGGAAAAGCCAAAAAGACAAACAATATATTTTCTGAAACTAAAATATCTGTTATTATTTAGTATAATTTAATGAAGTCAGTCCTCAATGATTTGCCAGAAAACCACTAACAGACCAAAAATAGGAGGCAAAAACATGGACATTCTGCAAAAATCTTGACAGTTGAGAGGTATGGTTACAGGCAATAGTAAGTTGTATGATTTATAACTTTTTAAATGTTTTAATGTTTACACATTTTATTAAATAAATCAGCATAAATCTGTAAGAAAAGATCACATGTCAAATGTCAGTGAGTAAATTGCAACATTTTCAAATTTTGGCAATTTACTCACGAGTCCATTTACACTTCTCCTTCAATAAAATAGGAATGCAGTGGCACTGTCAGAATTGGAAGAATTTTACAGTTAATACAAAAAGTAGCCCCTGGGCCATCATGCCAAATATTGCATTTTTCTTGGTAACTTACATTTTCAATATTGAAAAACATCTGAAATGACAGTTTTAGTCAAAATTATCATGCCTTGTATTCTGAAGATAGGTAACTGACAAAATCCATAATTTACTAAACTAAAAGTATGACAAATATATCGACTTTTTATACTGAATTCCAACACATCTTATGCACAATACAAATGCATTACTTTAGAAAAGAGTGTATGCTGTGATATACATGTCATATGCGTAACTATGACTGGGATTTAGAAAAGTTTACCACAAGAGGAAAGCCTTAATTTGGCCGTCTTTCTCTGCAGTAATCCTTTTCAAATTTTAGATTGCCCTACCTCTGAGATTTTAGGCTAGCAGGGGCCTCAACTCTGAGGACAATGCTGTGGGTAGAGCTGGGTAATAATGTGATGATCTGGACAAGCAGCTAATAATAATTAGACATATTTCAAAATACTTGTTCACAAAAACCCAGACTACCATATATTCCTCACCCTTGAAAAAAAATATATATATGTATGTGTGTGTGTGTGTGTGTGTGTGTGTGTGTGTTAGGCACTGGATCAAACAGACATTGCCCTGACACCCAGCAGGGTGACACCATTTGGTCGACACAGACAGGTGGTTGACAGGTGTGTGAGATTGACAATCCCCAAGTAGAGGAATATTTATTTTCCCCAGGGATTGTGCACAGTCATGGAGTTAGTATGTATAATTAGCAGGGGGTGTGGGGGGTACAGGGGAGCTTGCCCCCCTGTGAAACCACTCATTGTTGGTTTAGTCCACTCTGGGGGAATCCCCAGAACATGCACAGAATGTATTAATTTTGGTAACTTCAATATTATGAAGTCGATCTACTGAGTGTCAGGACACTGTCCATTTGATCCATTGCCCTACACCAAGATATATACATATAGACATAGATATAACATGTGTGTGTGTGCGTGTGTGTGTGTGTGTGTGTGTGTGTGTGTGTGTGTGTCGTGTGTGTGTGCATGTGTGTGTGTATGCGTGTCTTTGTTCCAGCAGCTCCTAGTCTCCTGGTTTATGTTCCTGAGCTGTTCAGAGAATCTCTTGGCCACTTAAAATTACACTGTTGGAGGGAACGAGAACAATGTCAAAAGAAGGCAATCACCCATTCACTCCTATGGAAACAGTTATGGTGTAGGAAAGGTTAGCAAAGACATAGGTGTGGGAGAATGGGGTCTACAACCACCCACCAAATGGAATAAACCGAATGGCAATTTAGTGAACATTCACAGAACGTTCACTTCAGCAAACGTGTGAGATGGGGAAAGTAACTAGTTGGCCAGCACTTCTCTGTTTTATGCTCTGCAGTGTATCAACCCCCCCCCACACACACACACACACACCCCTACTAACTATATACGCCAACTGTGAGATTGCACTACAGTGGGGAAAAGGGCAAATTTCCTGATGTTGGTCAACTACTTCCATGCCCTTTTCCCCCACTGTAGTGTGGTCTCAGAGTTGGTATATATAGCTGAGGAGGTGTGGGGATGAAATACTGATGTGTGTGAGATGGGGAACTGTTTGCCAACCAGCTACTTTCCCCATCTCACACATTCGCTGAAGTGAATGTACTGTGAATGAATGTTCACTGTATTGTGTTCGCTGATTTGCCATTCAATGTTTATTCCCTTCAATGGCTGGTCATAGACCCGAGGGGAGTGATTATGTGAATAAGTGCATGTGCATGTCTGTAAGGGCATGAATGAAGCTGGATGAATGCATGTCTGTGTGCGTGTGTGCGTGTGTGCGTGTGTGTGTGTGTGTGTGTGTGTGTGTGTGTGTTTATGTATATGTGAGAGAGTGTATGTGTTTGTGTGTGTGTGTGTGTGTGTGTGTGTGTGTGTGTGTGTGTGTCTGTGAGTGTAAGGAGTAATTTTTTTGCCAACACAAGGCATGGTCCACAAAGGGGGAGAACACTGCCACTGTTTAGTCTGACACCACCAGTGCTGTAGTTACTACAAACAAATAAACTCCAGGGAAAGCAGCGAGTCCCAATAAAGGCAATCTCAAACAAATGAAGCACTGGAGCCCAAATTAGTATTTAAAAATGTATTCAAAAGAAAACAGATAGTGGATTGAGTGCTTTCGTATCCCTAAAAACAGGAAACGTCAGAATCGAAATGCATCATTTCCTGCTGGGTTTAAATATTCCCTCCTTCACACACATTGGAGTAGATGATACTGCCTCATGAATAAAACATATACATTGTAAAAATAAATAAAATGCCACTCATGAGCGGACAGGTGATCCGCTGTGGTGACCCCTAACAGGGAAACGCTGAAAGAAGAAGAAGTACAGAAAGTTATACTATAAAAAAATATTATTTTTAAAAATTAGAGTCTACTAACTAGCGACCCTTCTTTGCATAATAAATTTGATTTTCTTCCAACTATAGTCTACAAGAAAGGATGTAATTTAAAGAAGTGTTTTGAAATTACAAGAAACACTAGTTGTGGCAATATGTACAAGTGTGGTAGATGTAAATATTGTAGGTACATCTTAGAAACTAGTTTTGTTTCTATAAACGGTCGTGGCATTAGAATTTTGGGGAAGTTAAATTGCAATATTGAAAAAATAGTTTATTGTGCAATATGCTCATCGTGCAAATTTTTACATTAGGAAAACAGAACATAAGTTAAAAGATCGGATGGGTGAACATATTCGAGCTATTCGCGATAAAACTGAAACAAATGCCTTGGCCAAACACGTAAATATGCATCCTTCACATTCATTTAAATTTGTAATTTTGGACACTTTAAAACCAGATAAGAAGGGATGCATGGCAAGCCTTTTTAGAAAAAATGGAATAAGAATGGCAAATTCGACTTAATGCACACTCCTGGCCAGGATTGAATGGAGCACTTTCTGTTGGAAGTGTCCTTAGATTAAAGTCCCCTGAAAGATAGTAAGAATAAATGTTGTTATTTTTAATATTTTTAATATATAACTGTGTATCAATTTTATTTAATACATATTTATATTTATATTTATAGTTATATTTATATTTATATTTATATTTATATTAGAGAGGAGGTTTTCGTTGCACTATATATCTTACACTACCTGTGGTTTTCTAACTATGATTAGTATTAATTTTCATATTGAATGAACATGTTGCTACATACAGTAGTTTCACTTGTTTTAAACAGATTTAATGCATTTCTTACTGATTAATTATTTATTTCAATTTGTTATTAATAGTATATTGGAGGGGAATTGATTAATGAAATAGTGTCATTAGCCATCTTGGATGGTATTTAAACAACAGGAAATGACGGTATCTTTGTCAGAGGAAGTTTGGCATAGCCAAACGAAAGAGCTTACTACATTTGGTTCTTTGTGATTTTATAAGTCTTACGTGCATTTTAAGTACAATAAATTGTGTTTTTTATCTCTGCCTGTCCAGATTCCTTTTTTGGTTTATTGGGTACCATGGTAAAAATGCTTAGTTTCCAAGTTATGCTTGTAGCCCATTCAGAGACACACTAGCTGCAAAGAGGAAATACCTCTTTTTCAGCTAACTTGCATGTCTCTGAATGACCATTAACTACCATAAGTGCAAACCAGCAGTTTCATGTGGTAATTAACAGCGGTTGCCTTATCGTGTTAGCACAGGGACACCCCCCAGTCATGCTCCCACACACCAAAGCACTGGAAAAGACATACTTACACAAGTACCACATATTTCATGCCTTTCCCTGTGTTGTCAGAATATCCCCAGTGCCTCCATTTTCCCTGCCCAGTAAGTAAGTTAGTCATTAATGCCAGACATTATAGTTTCACCCCTCATATCCTTCAGTAAATGCATTGTATTGCAACAGGTGTTATACTACTGAGTTTCTAAATGCATAGGCGTACTACTTAAAATCTGTCTCTGAGTACGTTACATCATTACTTTTGGTTTTGTTTTGATGTCTTGTACTATGAAGTTGAGAGGTATGGTTAAAGTTATTTTTCCTTCTCTCTCATAAGTCATAACCTATTTACCAGATTTGAATGCCTGAGATGCTCATTTCATGGTAACCCCCCCCCCCCCGCTATCCTAATTTAACAATTGCTGTGACAAGGATGAAAGGGTCAAAGCCTCTTCTTCCTTTGTTGTTTTTCTATACTATATAGTTTTACAGTCTTATTTTTTTAAACATCAAGTCCCTGTTGTCTAGTGGTGACACAGAAGAATAATAATGTTTTTAGGACGTAGAATAGAATAGGAATTGATCCATTTTATTACCCATAAGGCATACTACTTATAGCATCCCTTATGTCTCGGGGTTCTCAAGACCATTTTTTTTTAATTAAAACATCCTTGATCCTTGGCATCTGGTATTCTCCTTGATCTATGTGATGTGCAAGTGCCATTAAAGCATGTAACTATGGAGCACTCTCTGGCATCTGGTGTCACCCATCCCCCTTGTATCATCCTCCCTGGTAAGATCTGACAATAAAGCGGTCAATTTCAAAGTCACTATCTCCCCCAACCCCCTTCTAGCTAGGATCATACATAAAAACTTTTCCAAAGCTGATTACAGCCTCTTGAGGGATTGTATAAACAGCCCCCTCCCCCTCTGTAGGAATTGGCACCAATATCCAAAACTACACCAAAGCACTATGCAAGCATTTATATAGATGCATGGCATCAGGAACACCTGAAAGGACTAAATCATCATCCGCAAGGAAGAGCAAACCTGTCTGGTGGACATCTGCAATAAGTAAACTCTATAACAAAAGGAAAAAATTGCTGTCCAAGACCAAGAAGGAGCAGGTGCCTAATTGGAAGCAATGTCTCTTTAGCCTGAACAAGCAGATAAGAGTACTAGTGAAATCCTCCAAAGCAAACTTTAAGTCCAAATTGGCCACATCTACTAGAGACAATCATAAGGCCTTATTCACATATGTCTGCAACCTCAAAGGAAGCACCCAGATCTGTTCAGAATTGGTGGTTAAGGACACCACAAATACAAATCGCGTAGATATAGCAAACTTGTTGGCTGACAAATTCAGTGAAAAATTCACCCCTCTGTTCCCCCCATCAATAAATCTGGACATCCCAAGTACCTGCCCCCTTCCCTTTATATCTAGGGAACAGGTTATCACTGCTCCCTCAAAGGCAAAAAATACAGCCTCCATGGGACCTGATAACATCCCAGGCTGCATCCTAATTTAACTCAGTCAGGAAATTGCAGCACCATAAGACACCCTATTCAACCAAAGACTGAGTACTGTCTTCATCCCAGCTGACTGGAGGACAACCATTGTCATCCCATTACACAAAGGTGAAGCATCCACTGATTCGGGAAATTATAGACCCATCAGCTTAATTAGCCTGACCTACAAGGCCATGGAACAGATTATCATGGACCTCATTAACAAGGACATTGGCAACCTCTAAACACTTGATCCCACACAGTTTGGCTTTATCAAAGGTAGGTCATGTCTGCTAAATTTAGTCAACTTCTTTGAGACAGTCACCAAAGCCATGGACAAGGGGAGGATGGTGCACACCACCTACCTTGACCTGGGCAAAGCTTTTGGCACTATTCCCCACTTGGGCATAATAGATAAACTCTCTCAACTAGGCATCAATCCACATGTTACCAGATGGGCAGCAAACAGACTCACTGATAGAACCCACTTAGTCAAAATAGGGGAAGCCACCTCAAGCAGTAGATCCATAACAAGTGGCATATCCCAGGGTTTATTCTTCGGGCCACTGTTACTTGGGATATACTTTTCAGAGGTTCAGGCCAAAACCAGTGGGCTATGGCTGGCCAAGTTTGCAGATGACTGCAAGCTGGGTGCTGTTATCAGTTCCCCTAGTGATGTGGACATCCTCAAAGAGGGCCTCACTCAGACAAATGACTGGTGCCAGAAACATGGCCTCAAGCTGAATACCAAAAAATGCATCATCATCCCCTTTGGGGAGAGTGACATCCCCACAAATGGTCACATTAATAACAATGTCATAAGCATGCAATCAGTCATGAGGTATTTTGGCACCCAGGTTGATAGCAACTTGACTTTTGAACACCATCTTGCTTCCATTGTATGGAAAGCCTTCTACATGGTCCACCTCACAAGTAAGGGTATCTCGTCCAGGGACAAGGAAGTTATAACATCCCTGTATTCTTCCCTTGTAAGGCCCATTATTGAGTACAATGCCCCTTTTGGCATGTACCTCGCAAAGCCCATGCAGCAGCTGGAGAGACCACAGAGGTTCCTCACCAGGAGAATCCAGGGCCTCAAGCATCTACCATACATAGACAGGCTAAAAGCCCTATCCCTCTACTCAGTTTCATACAAACTCCTCAGAGGTGACCTTTGTCTGGCTAACAAGGTGATCACAGATCCCACCTTGATGGGACTTCTGCATATCCTCAAGTCAAGTTCCACTCAAGTAACCTACATGCATGGCCTTGACCTGGTCTTTGACATCAACAAGAAATGTTTCTGGGACAGATTTGTGTCCCAGAGACTACCCATATATGGAATGGACTCCCTCTCCACATCAAGCAGACTACCACTTTACCCCTTTATAAGCACAATCTGGATAACTGAATGGGAAAAAGAAAATATACCTCTGGGATTACACCCATGTCCATATAGCAATGTTTACAATAGTATTCCTTAATCTTTATTGTTTTCAGTTTAGCTTTTGTTTACTTAGTTGTTAGCATGAATTACTTGTGTGTATTAAACTCATACTTTTCTTTGAAATTAGGCTAACAGTGCAATAGTTTAGTAAAGTTATATCTGTTATGCAATATATTTGTGGATATAATGTAGCACATATGGCGCTACAGACTGGCATTTGCCCCAAGAAGTAGAAGTACATTTTCAAGAGAACTGAATTGTTGTTTCTTAGCAACAAAATTCAGAAGTTTTGCAAAGAAGATTTGTACTGAGAGCTCTAATGAGGTTTATCAGATAAACTTAGGTTTGACTCCCAGTTTTGCATACATTGTGACTGTGAAAGAGATGTAAAACTTTATCTACATTTTTGGATCACTTAAAGGAGACATTTGTGCCTATTAGATGTTAACCAGTTAACAAATAAATACATAAAATTACTAATAGTCATAGAAATTGCAGGAATGCTCAAGTAAGACTGTCAGCCATGTCACAATGTAAAATGTTTTGTTACTGGTAATGTATAAAGAGAGAGGGAGAAAGACAAACAGACCAATGGACTGAGACAGACAGACAGAGCTCAAAAGTGAAAGATGTTACTTTTGTTCCAATCAAATACATATTATTACTTTATTTGTAATGTAACATCTCTACAAACATTAGCAAATCTTACACTGAATTTGTGTTTTTAGCTAGTCAGCTTCATGAATATCGCCAACACTGTTTTTAAAAGACTGCAGAAAAACTACAGCAGTTCTAGTAAATGATGCAGCGATTAGCATTGTCGCCTCACAACAAGAGGTTCTCCTGTTTGATTCTCGGCTGGAGCGCCTTTTGTTGGAGTCTGCATGTCCTCCCCACTGTCGAGTGATGTTTAAAGACATGCAGATAGATGCATGCGTGAATGGGTGTGCCTTCTTTGATGGTTGGGTGGTGTCGGGCTGGCACCTCGGCACCATAAAAATCCACTGCCAATCATTAGCGGACCGGAGTTCCGCTGTGGCAACCCCTAACCAGGAAATGCCGAAAGACGTTTACTTTTACTATGATGGATCAATACCCACACTTACATGATGTTACTTAAGATCAGTACCTACAAGGCACTTACAGTGCATCAGTCAATCCGTAAAGCGTGATCACTTGTAATGTATTCCTGGTGTAGTGTCTCCACCTTGCACTTAAAAGGAACCTACTACCCGAAAGCTGATCCACTTCAGGACGAAAGTAAAGACCAGTGCAGCCTTCTGTTCACCACCGTGGTCAGACACCTAACAAGCAGTTCTACTAAATACATTCAAAATCCTCACTGGTACTTCTGATTGGTCACAGTCCAGGGGCCACTCATGGCATTGGTTGCTGGGCCACAGCCTGCCAGTGAACACAAAACTGTCAGGAAATCATACTTTTTATTTATTTATTTAGTTAGTTAGTTAGTTAGTTAGTTATCTAAAAAATACTCAAATGGAAATCAAAATCTAAACCAACTATATTAGAAGTGGTGAATAGTAACAGAGATGAAACAACTGGAATTGAGATGTTTAGAAAAGGGTAGGAGCAAACTGCATAGGAAAAAATGGAAATCATGGGAACAAATAAGGGGAGGAATGAGGTTTAAAAGAAGGCAGGACTTAAACGAGCTACGTAATGTTTGACTGAAAATGATTGGGTAGAGTTTAAGTGATGTATAGTGTTTGCAACTGGGAGTGTGCCATTATGGTTTGTGATATAAAATGCTTGCAACTAGGATTATGTCGGTGTGGTTTGTTTTCATTTTATTTATGTATGATTGCTTATATTGTAAGTGATGGTTTCATAAAGATGTTTCTTGTTTAAAAAAAGGGAGGCAGGAATTTAATAATTTATGTAATGTTGCTTAGGTTATATGATATATAGCAGTATATGTGAAGTTCAATGTTTGTTAATGTTAATTTTGCTAATACAGTTTGATTGCTTTTTTCTAAATGTAAATTTGCCTATGTCATGAGTGATAATACCAGACAGGCCATATCCAGAATCTTCCTCCTCTCTACACTCCTATATGCTTTCCCCGTGTTACCAACTTAAAAAACAAATCAGACTTCACTAAACTGGAAACTTCTTACAACAAAATAGCTCGTTTCACAGCCAACCTTCCCCACCAAACCCATCATTGTATTGCTCTACATAAATTAAGTTGGCTCGAGCTACCTAACCTTCTTTATCTCTACCAACTTAAAATCACACACAATATCATCTTCCATCCTGACAGTTGCCCATCCCTCAAGGAACTTGTTCCCTACTCATGCCCACGAAGGCTAAGATCTACAGACAGAAACTTTCTCCCAGTAAACAAAGCTAACAACACTCATGGTAAAGCCCTATTCTCAAATCAAATAGCCAAATTATGGTGCTCTCTACCCCACACCCTGCAAAACACACCTGAATCTACCAGTTTCAAACTACTACTATTTCAACATCTTTTCAAGAACTGGCATTGCTCCTGCAGCAAACCTGACTGACACGATATCTATAACTGTTTCAACATACTGTCCACTCCTTACCTTATTTTCTCCCTCTCCTCAATGTTTATTGCTACTCAAAAAAATATATAAAATAAATCTCATTTGTTCATAACTATTATTTGATATGTTCACACTACTAACTTTATTTTTCTCAAAGCAATCTTCACTGAAATGCTTGTGTCTTTCTTTCTGAACCTGTATCCACTAGAAAACTGTACTGAATACTACTTTATGTAGACTAACTAGATGATGTGTATTCTGCATCTTACTTTATGTATACTATTGTACTCATTATTGTATATTGCTTACATTTCTGTAGAGCTTTTCTCCCCAGACCTCCAGTGAAAATGGACCTCTGGCCCAGTTGGGCTTTCCCAGTAAACAAATGTAAATAAATAAATAAATAATTTAATAAAGGTGGTTAAAAAAAGAACTATGTGTTCTACTGTGCATGTCCAGAGTTCCAGTTTGTATTAAGAAAAAGAAAGAGAAACTTTCTTGGCTGAGTTGTTTTCTAAAACAGTGCATCATTAGACCCACTTCACATTTACACCTTATTGTAGGTCCTCTTGCAGTCTGAGATGCCATTTTCTGTTAGTTTAGGCTGCCACAGATGACTAACTCAAAGTGAAAGAAGCAGGCACTAAGGTACAAGTGCAGGAACAATTGTTCTTTGTTTTAATTAAAGTTTTATTTGTTTATCTATTTACTCGTTTTAATAGCACAATGTATGCCACTGCCAGACTGCCTATAGGATGGCATTCTTTATTCAAGTGTTTGTGTGTGTGTGTGTGTGTGTGTGTGTGTGTGTGTGTGTGTGTGTGTGTGTGTGTGTGTGTGTGTGTCTGTATGTGCATATGTATGTGTGTGAGGAGTAGCAATGGGTTGCAGTGTATGACACATATAGCAGTGAACTTAAATACATTCCCAGGGCTTTTAGTTATCATATGTATTCATTAGTCTTCATTATACAAAGTCATTTGAAGTATACCCAGTTATATAATGTGGCCATTATTTTAAAAACATTCAGACATATAAGGTCAGAAAATTGATTTCACTGATGGACACAGGGGTTGTCTGTGGACAAAATAACTGTGTGTATGAAAGTATTGCAGCGTACCTGAAAGCAACAAGTTGTCTATAGTTTCCTTCAGTTTCTGTCACAATCAGACATCAGCACTGGACACAATAAGTGGCCATCTGTGGTGGTCTGTGCAGAATGTGAGTGATAGTAACTGATCATTGACTCTTTGGAGAAGCAAGTGGCATTGCTGTCTTGGTGTGTTTAGTTCTCTTGCTGAGTTATTGTCTGTGATTCCTGCTGTCTGGAGACTCATCTGATGCCTTCCCTGTTTCAGTGTTGTTTTTACCAAGATGCTCTAAATTTCTTCACTCCAAAGTTATTTTACAGGTGAACTGGTACCCGTCTGATTTGTGTGAAGGTAAATGTTTAGTATGAGTGTGTGTGCACGTGTGTGTATCTTGTGACAGCGTTCACTTGAAAGGGATGGCATCAGTATGTTAGTGCATGTGTGAGAAAATAATTTAATCAGTTTTATGTATGGATACACACAGAATTAGGGAGCACATATCTAACTCTACTGGCTGTCAGTAAAAAAAGAAAAGAAAAGACAAATAATTACCTTTCAAACATGAGGCATAAAATACTTCACATAGCATCTAGTATTCAGAGCTTCTTGGGCAACCAGGGTACCAGAGCTTTTCGCTGAATAAGGAGAATTTGACACAATCTTAATAGATGGGCTCAGTTCTCAACCTCTGGACTCGACTGCTGCTAGTCTAAAACTAGCCCTGCTTCAGGGTGTGGACATAACATTGTGATAGCTTGTGTTGTGCTGGAAACAATGTGGTCATTATTTATTTAACTTTCTTGACAAACAGTTTTCAGAGGTGTGCACAGATGGCTGGTACAACTTCTCTAAGGGCAGTGTACTGTCTAGCTGCAGTATGGTAGAGTAAATTGTTGTAATCAATATTTTTTCTTTCTTCACAATTAAATATCAGACATGTATGCAGGTGGCTAACTTTGGGGGTATAGTTAAGGAGGCTTGTTGTATATATACATCTGACAGCAACTAGTTGAACTGTATTAGTTTGGCCATTTGTTCTTTCACTTTAGGCCCAGTCTAACATCAGAAAGTACACTGAAGGTAACTGTCTTTTGGGAGTAGACGTGAAGAGGAATTCACATATATGTGAGTGTGCATGTGTATGTCAGAATCAACTTAAAAAGTATGTTTTTGGCCATACGGTCTTTCACTTTATCTCAGTCTAACACTAGAGAGGGAATGTACAATGTTTCTATAATTTTGGGGAATAGTGAGGCATGCAGTATTCCCAGATATGATTTCTGCATCCTCAAAAGCATCTGTTGTCTCATTTTATTGGGAACTACTGTTTAGTCATAATTGAATATTATGCTTTTTGGCACAACTTGTTTCTTACTCAAAAGAAAATTTTAAGACAGAATCTCTTTCTTTACCGATGATTTTTATGCAGGCTATCATTGGATCAAAAGGTTGGGAAAAAGCTCTGAACTATACCTCAGAGCATGTACAACCACATGGCTTCTGGTTACTTAGCATCTGCCACACCCCTGGCTTAGTACAGTCACTTCTTCCACTGTTATTACAGTGGTCACAGTCATTTAGGGTTTGTTGAAAGGTTGGGGGATAAAGCTGAAATGTAAGACAATGTTTGAAAAACATGAAAGAAGTAATTTATCTTAATGAGGAGGGAGGCCAGGGTTGGGAAAACATGGGGCACTGATTGGAGTGTGGGAGACACATATGCAGTGGCAGGGTTTCATTGAGTCCTTTGTCTATGGGTCCTTTCACCTATGGCTGGCCCTATTAATCACAGTTAGACATCTGTGGTGTATGTGGTCAATTAAGGGCTACAATGAATGGGTACTAAGTCTGTGGATGACAGTGACTGACCCCAGATCTTGTTTCATCACTGGTAGTTGACTTGCCGTAATATAGCCCCACCTTATTCCACTTAGCCTCACCCATTCAATTCCTTCATGCAGCCACATCTTGCTTTGACATTACCTGATGTTTAGTGCAATAGATTCCCTGTTAAGGGCTGCATTAGTAACAAGCAGAGAAAGGCAAACCACACTATCTCCAACAACATTCCCCTTCTGATCCTGCAGGATTGCATGTATTCCTGGGCAAGTTGAGAGATAACTTTCTGTATGACCTTGGTCTGTGATGGAGCCTCCTGCCAATGTGACATGGTTGTTACACATCCCATATTTACAAACTGCTGATCTCCTCACTCTGCTACTGGAAGTGAATCCAACTACCCTGTAAAGGAATTATTTTTATGTGATTAGTACCTGTGACTTCTTTTCAGTCATTGCCCAAACTGAAGATTATAAGTAAGGATTTGGTCATATACTATCTAATAAATGGGTGTATATTATGTTATTGAATCTTTAAAAGTTATGTCATATGGTCAAACCCATACGATCAAACATTTAAAAGTTTGAAAAGATAAAAAAAAATAAATAAACAACAGAAAAAACCTACCTGACTGTTTTAAGCTGGAGGGAAGCCCCCGTGCACCCCCACACCCCCGCTCTTTAAATATACAACTGCAAGATCTCACTATAGTGCAGGAAAGGGAAATCTTCCCTTTCTGCACTGTATGAAGATCTCCGTTGAAACGTTCAAACTTTTAATAGTTCGATCATATGGGTTTGACCATATGATTTTCAAACTTTTAAAGATTCAATAATGTAATATACACCCTAATAAATTAAGGGTTTCATTGGCCAGCTCCATGGTGCAAAGTGATGGAGACCCATGGCTCACTTGATCTAAGTTTATTTAACAGCCAGGGTGCCAGGGAAACTGGCAAGGAAGGGAGAGGAATGAAGAGTAGCTGCTGAATTGCTTGTCCCTGAAACTAGGTGAGGGGTTTGCGTGGGTTCACATTCTCTATTAAATGATTCATGCAAAAGACTTATAGAACTAACAGATGCTATCTGTTCATAAGGAGAAAAGGGACAGTTCAGGGGTTGCGTCACCAATATAAGCAAGTCACACCCAAGTGCAATGTCCATGTATGCCCACATCTGCAGTGCTTACTACAACACTTAGGAAAAGGTTAGCGCATATACAAAATATCACCTATTTAATTGTAGTCTGACATAATCTTCAGAAATAGAATGATTCCCACCATGCTGTGTGATGGTTACACTGTGATCAGCTTTTACCATGTGCATGCAAATAAGCAGAATCAAGGTGACAAGCCAGATGGTTAGCAAGTTGTTGTGACCTTCGGCTTTTCCCAGTTAGGGGTTGCCACAGCGGAACTCTGGTCCGCTAATGATTGGCAGTAGATTTTTACATGCCGAATTGCCAGCTCTGATGCACAACCTTCAACAAAGGTATGCCAATTCATGCATGTCTCCACACAGAAGATGCTCTAGCTGAGAATCGAACAGGACAACGTCTTACTGTGAGGCGACAATGCTACCGCAGCACCACCACCACTGTACAGATAGTTAACAAGTGAGGGGATGAAAAAATAATAATAAAAACATGAGAGCTTTATCCCATGATTTAACTCTGACTGTTTCAAACTCATCAGTGAACTAAGATAGCAATTACACAAGGCTAAGAGAACGGCATCATCTGTGAACAACAAAAAATGCAACCCTCATTTTTTAAATAGACTGTAAAAGTTAGATGTCCCTTGATATGGAGTCTTATACTCGCTTTGAATGAATTTATTTTAATGCTAAGACTGCAGACACAACTCTTCCTTCAGACATACAGGGATCAAATAATACACAGCAACAATCTTGGTAACTACTAACTCTAGGTATTCCAGGTTTACAGTCATATGCCATCTCTAGTTCCACAAAGCACATGTAGACCATTATGACAGAATCCTACAACCTGATAGGACACGATCTGCATTTCTCCTCCTAAATCACACAGTAACCTGTCAGAGAATATCACTTTTCCAACACTAAGGCATAACCTTCCCTATAAAGGTTAAGGATTAACTGTTCTCTAGAAACAGAACACACCATTACATTTTTTTGTTTTTAATGAGAACCACCATCCAAGTTTGTCATTGTAAATGTGCTGTTTTCTCCTTCCCAGCAAATTTGAAAAGGTTCATTAACTATGACATTCCTACCGTATCCAATGCCTTAAGCATTTCAGGCTGACTTTATCTGTTTCCACACCTGATATAGTAAACCTGTTTAATTATTACAGTAACGTAATCAACAGAAACCGCATGATTCCCACCAGCAGCCTCTGACACTGTACCTTCAAAGGATAGCACATCCATCTATTTCTAGGCTATCAGAAAATACTCTTTCTAGATCCCTCCATGTCCTCACCTTTGTTAAAATGTCCTCCTTTATTGAAAACACTATGACCAGAGCCAATCTGAGACCAAATGAAGGTCATTCTTCATGGTAGATCACTCACGCTGGTGTGCATTGCACATAACTCACAACCTCTTTGCTCAAGAATTCTGGACAAAGCTACATACTTCCCAACCTCTTTGCTCAAGAATTCTGGACAAAGCTAAAATAGTGAGAAGACAGGCTCAGAGTTGAGTGTAATTTGTACATATTGCTGTAAGTTATTTATTATTTATTTATTTAGTTAGTTAGTTAGTTAGTTACATTTGTTTACCAGGAAATTCCAGCTGGACACAGGTCCTTTTTCAGTGGAGGCCCTGGGAGAAAACCTCCACAAAACAATAAATGAGCAGCAGAGTACATGAAGAACAATTGAATGTACATAAAATAGCAAATAATACATACTATAGCAAACATTAGATATACATACAATATGAAACAGTAATGAACAGATATATCAATGTCTAGCTAGAGGCTAGGAATAAAGGTAGGATATATATACTGATAGTACTAAGCTCAAATGGATACTGTTCTGAACTCATACACCTAAATCTTATATACAAATATTGCACTAAATTCAAGCAGATGTAAAGCAGAAGCTCCACACGAATGTGGAACAAGCTAGAAGGGGTAATGGGATGGAAGGAGGAGTAAGAGAGGAGACTGAGTGAGTAGTATAGTTGGTAGTGAGACAAAGCTAGATGTAAGTCAGTTTGATGTGTATTTGGAGTTGAGATGAAGTGAGGTAGTTAAGCATGTTATAACAGGTCTGAGAGATTGAGTGAGGAGGGAAGGGGAAGGTAAAGGGTGAACCAGGGCCTGCAGAGGAAGGAATGCAATGATCAGACAGTATGAGGCAGGTTGGCTAGGTGAGGGGAGAGGAAGGGGAGGTAAAAGGAGGGTTACTAGTCGGGATTGGTGCATGGGGATAACCAGAGATATTTTAAGTGAGTTATTAGTGCAGTCTTGAAGTGATTGCAAAAAGGTAGTGTGGTTATAGAGGAGTGGAGATTGTTCCATAATTTGGATATGACACAGGAGAATAATGCATTTCCCGCTGATTCTTGGGTTTGATCACTAGAAATAGATTTTTGCTGCTGGAGCATAGTGGTCTAGTGGAGGAGTAGGGCTGTAGAAGGTTTTGAAGGGATGGGACTTTAAGAGGATGGTTTATTAACTTGTGGGCGAGAGATAGTTGATTCAGGTGAAGAAGTTGAGGGAGTTCAAGCCAGTCACGTTCTCTAAGTGAGATACAGTGGTGGCTGCGATAAGTTGCACCAGTGGCAAACTTAGCAATTTTATTGTAGCAAGCCTTGAGTTTGTTTAGGTCTGTTTGTCTAAGGTAGGTAACTATAGGAGAGATGTAGAGTAAAGTGGAGATTAGGTGAGAATTGGCAGCAGAAATGTTGGCTCTCTTGGTGAGGAATTGTTTGTTTCTATACAATGCACCTATTTTGTTATCAGTCTCAACACCAAGCAGTTTGGTGTGTTCTGTTGAGGAGATGATGGTATTGTCTTTGGCTAGAATATTAAAGTGGGGGATACGTGGGTTAGATTTAGTAGGTTGGAAGATAAGGAGTTTAGTCTTGCTCGGGTTGAGTAATAACTGGGCATTAGATAGACAGTTTTCTACAGATGAAAAGGCTTCCTGTGTGATCTTGTGAAGTTCAGGTATAGTTGGGGCTAAGCAGATGAGGGTGGAGTCATCTGCATACTGTATAAGAGAAGCATGCTTGGTGGCTGTGACTAGATCATTGATGAAGAGTGAAAATAATAGGGGACCAAGGATGGAGCCTTGGGGAACACTGAGTGTTACAGGAAGTCGAGGAGATAGGTCATTATGTCAAACAACTGATTGTTGGCGGCCAGTTAGATAGCCATGAAAGCAGTCAGTAGCTGATTGGGAAAAGGATAGGTTAGTGAGAACAGAGATTAGCAGTTTGTGTGAGATCATGTCAAAAGCCTTGGATAGATCCAGAAATATAGCAAAGGAGAACAGGCCATTATTTTTATGATGAAGGATAGCATTATTGAAAGAGAGCAAGGCGGTAACAGTGCTGTGGTATGGCCTGAAGCCTTGCTGGGTGCTGGAGAGGAGGTTATTAACTAAGAGATAGTCCAAGGCTTGAGAATGAATGCACTTCTCAAGTATCTTGGAAAGTGAAGAAAGGATGGCTTTGGGGCGGTAACTGGAAAGTTCAGTGGAGGAGCCACCTTTATGGAGGGGAATGATGTGGGATATTTTCCACAGTGTGGGGACATAGCTTTCTGATAAGGATCGATTAATTAAGATAGAGACTGGATAAACTAGGGCTTCTGCTACTATTTTTAGGTATTCAGAGGAGAGATTGTCAGCTGCATGTTTTGTAGGCTTAAGTGTCAATAGAAGTTTTTTTATATATAGGAGGTAGGAACGAATGAAAAAGAAAGGACTGTGGGCAGACTGTTTGATTTTGATGTAGTGAGGGTGGCTAGAGGGTTGTGTTGTTTAGTCAAAGACAGAATGGTTTCAGTAAAGTGTTTATTGGATGAGTCAACAATACTGCTGGAGGAAGGGGGAGTGGTAGGTAGGGGATGCCTACTTTACTTGGGTGGAGAATGGAGTTTATTGTGAATCAGAACTGCTTAGGGTTGTGGTGGGAGGAGTTTAGGGCAGACTGATAATATTGGGTTTTATCTTCTTTTATTTGCTTTTTGACCTTGTTGAGCAACTCTAGGAATGACTGTCTAGAGGAGGGGGGGTTTGTTAAGTGGCAGTGCTCCCAGGCCTTATCTCTGATTTTCATTAGTGCCCTGGTGCTTTTTTGTAGCCAAGGGGAGTACTGTGTTTTGACTCTGGCATTTGCTATGTGGGCATGTGTGTTTAGGATGTTTAGGAAGGTGCTATTTAAGAAGCATATGGCTTCATCCAGAATGAGGTACTTTAGTGGTGTCCTATCACATTTTTGAAGGGATGAGATAAAGGAGAGAGGGTTAAAGTTTACCCTATTTTTGATTTGCCTATAGATGATGGGTTTAGCACAATTTAAGTGGTGTCTCAGAAGGAATGTTGGAGTGTGGTCACTGAGGCTGTCTGGTAGACAGCCAGCTAAGTATGAGTGAGGGTCTTTACTGACTAATATCCAGTCGAGAGTAGAATGTTTGTTAGAGTTTTTATTTACCCGGGTAGGTGACTGTATTAGTTGGGAGAAACTATGAAGGTTTAGGTGCTGGGCTGGATGATTGTTACTACAATGTAGCCAGTTGATATTGAAATCACCTAGGATTATGGTTTCCTGGGGAAGGGAATGGTTAGTCCAGTTCAGGAGGTTTTCCATTGGTGGGATGTTTTGGCCAGGTGTGAAGTATTTATTTATTTATTTATTTATTTATTTAAATTTGTTGACCGGGAGTGTCCGACTGGACGTAGGTCCATTTTCAGCGGAGGCCTGGGGAGAAAAGCTCCACAGTTAAAATAAACAGACAGTATTTACATTGGATTACATAGTGATTAACAATTTACATAGCAATTACTTACAACATATTTATAGATGAAGAACATAGTACATCAGTAGACAACAAGAATCTTTATCTGTGAAGTGCATACCAGACATTAACAAATGTTACAAGAAGAAGTTTGTGCTATATAATAAGTACTGGCTTATGAGCATCTGAGCTTGCAATAATCAAGGTAGTTAGTGGAGTGGAAAGAAAGGTAGTGGTTGGATGGGGTGGATGATATTAGAGTGGGAGTTGCAAGGGCATAGCCAGCATGTTTTTAGTTGCGCTTTTAGTAAAGTTTTGAAGTGGGTGCATGATGGTATGGAGGTAATTGTGGGTGGGAGTGAGTTCCATAATTTGGCTATGGTGCAAGAGAACAGTGCTTCCCCAGCAGAGTTATTGGCTTTAGTGATCTGCAAGTGATTTTTGCTGCTGGATCTTAGTGGTCTGGTGGTGCGATAGGGTTGGAGTAGATTCTGGAGGGATGGGACATTTAGTGCATGGTTTACTAGTTTGTGGGTGAGTGAGAGTTGATACCACTGAAGGAGGTGAGGGAGTTCAAGCCAGCCCAGTTCAGTAAGTGAGAGACAGTGGTGACTACGGTAGGATGCCCCAGTGGCGAATTTGGCGATTTTGTTGTAGCAGGTCTCTAGCTTGTTTAGATCACATTGCCTTAGGTTGGTATATATTGGAGAGGCATAAAGTAGGGTGGAGATAAGGTGGGAATTTGCTATTGAAATCTTTGCTGCTTTGGTGAGAAATTGCTTATTTCTGTATAACGCTCCTAGTGTTTTGTGGACTTTTTTATAGTCATGGATATGTGAAATTTTAGTTTATTGTTTATTTCCACTCCTAGCAATTTGGTGTATTCAGTTGGGTATATAGTGGTGTCTTTTGCCATGATGTTAAAGTGGGAGTTGTTTTGAGTATGTTTGGTGGGTTGGAAGATGAGTAGTTTAGTTTTGTTTGGGTTGAGTATTAATCGGGCATCAGATAACCATGTTTCAACAGAGGAAAAGGCTTCCTGTGTGACTTTTTGCAGTTTTGGTAGGGACTAGGCTGAGCAGATGATGGTCGAGTCATCTGCGTATTGTATGAGCGTGCCATGTTTGGTGGAAGAGGCTAGATTATTGGTGTAAACAGAGAAGAGTAGGGGTCCAAGGATGGATCCTTGGGGAACCCCTATGGAGACAGGTAGTTGGGGAGATATGTCATTCTGCCATACAACTGATTGTTGGTGGTCAGACAGGTAACTCTGAAACCAGTTGGTGACCGATTGTGAGAAGGATAGGTTATTGAGGACAGAGATAAATTGATTGTGTGGGACCATGTCAAATGCTTTAGATAGATCTAGGAAAGTAGCAGAGGAGAGATAGCCATTGTTTTTATGCTGAAGGATAGTGTTAGTAAAGGAGAGTAAGGCAGTGGTGGTGCTATGGTTTGGTCAGAAACCATGCTGAGTACTGGAAAGGAGGTTGTTAGTAAGGAGGTAGTCTGAGACCTGAGAGTGTATGCATCTCTCTAGTATTTTGGAGAGTGGAGAGAGAATACCTATGGGGCAGTAACTGGTTAGTTCTGTGGAGGGTCCGCCTTTGTGGAGGGGAATTATATGTGATAATTTCCATAGTGTGGGAACGTAACTTTCTGACAGAGATCGGTTAATCAAGATGGATACTGGGTAGGCCAGAGCATCAGCTGCGATTTGTAGGTATTCACTTGGGAGGCTGTCTGCTGCTAATTTGGTGGGTTTAAGTTTAGTTAAGAGATTTTTATGTTGGAGGTAGGTACAGGAGAAAAAGAGAAGGCAGTGGGGAGATTGCTAGTTGAAGGTGTGGGTTGGAGGGGAGGGGGGGTTGTGTTGTTTAGCTAGTGATAGTATGGTTTGGGTGAAGTGTGTGTTGAATGAGGTAGCAATATTTTCTGAGGAGTGAGGGATATTAGGAGGAGGGGTACTGACTTTACCTGGGTGGAGGATGGAGTTTATGGAGGACCAGAATTGTTTGGGGCTGTGTTGTGAAGAGTCTAGGGCAGACTGGTAGTATTGGGATTTGTCCTGTTTTATTAGCTTTTTGACTGTATTGTGTAGTTTTAGGAATTTCTGTCTAGCTGAGGGGGTTTTGGTTTTGCACCAGTGCTCCCAGGCTTTATCCCTATTTTTCATTTCTGATTTAGTGGTTTTCTGTAGCCATGTGGAGGGTTGTGCTTTGGTTCTGGAGAATCTTATGGGGGCATGGTAATTAAGGATGTTCAGGAAGGTAGTATTAAAAAATTCAACTGCATCATCTAGACTGAGGTACTTTAGAGGATGCCAGTTACATTCTTTGAGGGATGAGATGAATGTGAGTGGGTTAAAGTTTAGTTTTTTACGTATTTGACGGTAGATGACAGGTTTAGCTTGGTATAGGTATTTTTTGAGTAGGAATGTTGGGGAGTGATCACTGAGGCTATCTGATAAACAGCCTGTTATATATGACTGGGTGCTCTTACTGACTAGTATCCAATCCAGGGTAGTGTGCTTGGTGGAGGTTTTATTTATCCTGGTTGGTGACTGGACTAGTTGAGTTAAGCCATGAAGGTGTACATGATGGGTTGGATTGTTGCCAGAACAGGATTGCCAGTCAATATTGAAATCACCTAAGATGATAGTTTCTTGGGGGAGATGGTGGGTAGACCAGCTGAGGAAGTTTTCTAGGGGAGGGATGTTTTAGCCAGGTGGGAAGTAGCATCCAATTATGTTGATGGTTTTGTTTTGGTTAATTTTGAGGTTGGTATATATTATTTCTTCATTGCCTATTTGTGGTGCTGATGATTTTAAGATCTGGATGTTTAGATGCTGTTTAAATATTATAGCTACACCACCTCCTTTTTTGTTTAGCCGGTCTACTCTTAGTATGCCGTAACCTGTAGGGAGTATTTGCTCACTGGTAATGTGAGGTTTTAGCCAGGTTTCTGTCAGGATGACTATATCTGGGGAGTACAAGTCTATGGTGGCATGGAGTTCATGGACTTTGTTGGATGTACTTCTAATATTTAGGCATAGTAGAAGGAAGTCACTTGGCTTTCTATTGGCTGTAATATGGGAGAAGTTGTGGTTTCTAGTCTGATTATGAAGATTGGGGTTGGAGATGGTAGGGCCAGGGTTGGGGTGGATGTCTCCACTTAGGGCTAGTTTTGATAAGCATGAGATTATTAGTTTTCTCAGTTTTTGAATGTGTTTGTTTATAAGGGAAACTTTATGATTGTGCTCTGTGGGTAATAGGTATGGTGGGAGGTTACTATGTTAAGTTGTAGGGATGCTTTATGTTTGAGTAATATAGTTGGTAGAATATGGGGGGTGCATAGGGATGGTTCTTGAGCTGGTGGGAGGGGAGCTGAGTGTGGGTGAGACATGAGTGGTGGTGTGAGTAGTAGTACAGTGGTAGTGGTTGAGTGGGGGAATGATGAAGTTTTGGTAGGATGTAAGATATGCAAGCAGAGTGCATGCAGTGAGCATAGGAAATGTATGCTTGTACATGTTTAGTTGAGGAGGTGTGATAGTAGTGGGAAGATGGAGGAGGTAGTGTTGGGTTAGTGCTGTGGTTCTGTGGTTGGCTATTAGAAAGATGGGAGGGGTTTGAGTGCAATAAAGGTGGGACCACCGGGGGCGGGAGGTAATAGGGGGCAGGGTGGGATACGAAGCGGGTAGAGACCCTGTTAGTTGCTCATATGAGGAGCTGGAAACAATCACAAAGCAAAGACAAGTATGTGTTAAGAAACAATCACAATTGACCAAGGACTGCTCTGAAACTGTAAGTCATTTCTTAATTTCCCAGGTGTAAAAACAGGATAACCTTGTATCAGTAGGCTACTGTGGTCATAGTTTAAATTTACAAACACACAGTATTGATCAGTTATGGATACTATTTGCTAACAGAAGGGAATAAGAGAAAGTGGAAGGTGTGTGTGTGTGTGTGTGTGTGTGTGTGTGTGTGTGTGTGTGTGTGTGTGTGTGTGTGTGTGTGTGTGTGTGTGTGTGTGTGTGTGTGGTGGGGGGGCTGCTTACAACCAAAGCAGTGTGCTCCCCAGGGGAAAATGAATACTGGCATCATAATCCTATGATGTTGATTGTTTTATTTGGGTTTAGTTTGAGACTGGCATATATGATTTCTTCATTTCATTGTGGGGGCAGATGAGTTTAGGATCTGGATGTTGAGGTGGTGTTTAAACATTAGAGCCACACCACCCCCTTTTTTAGATAGTCTATCTGTTCAAAGAATATTATAACATGTTGGGAGTATTTGCTCACTTTTGATGTGAAGTTTGAACCAGGTTTCAGTCAGGATGAGAATACCAGGAGAGTACAAGGCTATGTTGGTGTTTAGGTCATGGGTTTTATTAGTTATATGTCTGATATTTAGACACATGAACAGGAGGTCAGATGGCATTCTGTTGGATGTTAGTTGTGAGAAGGAGCAGCTATTAGGCAGATTTTTAGGTGAGAAGTTGGTAATGGCAGTACCAGGGTTAGGGTGGATATCACCACTGAGGGCTTAGATAGGGCAGTAAACATAAGTTTTATAAATCTGGTAATTAACCTGTCATATTTTAGGGATATTTTTTGTTTGAATGTAACAGGTGACTGGTAGTATGGTGGGAATAGTGAGATAGAGATTGTGATGGTATGACAAGTGTAATTAGTAGGTGGGTGATGGATAGAAGTGAGAGTAATGGTGCAATGATAGTGGTGGAGTTTGTCCATTATGGAGTTCTGGTAGGATGTAAAATGTGCAAGAAGAGTGCAGGTAAGGAGTGTAAGCACATTAGGTAGTAGCATGACTGTGTCAGATGAACAGTTAGATTGGAAGTGGGTGGGGTTCTGTGGGCGGCAGAGGTGATAGGTTACTTGTATTGTTCTGATTGGTTGCTGGTTATAGGGAGGGGTTAGTGCTTAGAATAAATCTAGATGTAGTCAGGGTGGGTGAGATTTAGGGGCAGGGTGGGGTGCGAAGTGAGCCCATGCACAGCATGGGTGAGCGGATCATGGCTTAAACCCCTCCAAGCTGTGGATCACCAGGTATCTGATGAGCACTTGTGTCCTGATGGGAGACTAGTAATTTAAAGATGGCTCCATAAACAGCAGGAATCTAATATAGACTTAGTATTGGGCTGGGGGGTAGCAAAAAGTTTGTGAACCAGGTGCAATGCAAAGAAACCAGCCAAACCAAAGAGGCAAGCAGTGGAAAACTGCCAGTGAAGGCCTCAGAGATGGTGAGTAGTAATACAAACTCTACTTGTAAAGTAAAGGAGAGAAGAGACAGCAAAGTTTATTAAGGTTGGGAGTGTGTCTTCACATTGACTTGCTTATTAGTAGCCAGTTTGTGCACAGATTAAAGTAGGAAGATACATTAGCAATGAAGGGGAATTAAGTTGAATTATACACCTACCAATCAACTGGGTTTAAATAGCAATATAAACTACAAAGTGGTACTTCACAGACAAAGATATGACAAATATAAAGGAAAGGAAGCGATTGTTGAATGTTAGTGCTTTATTGTTTTGCAGTGGCAAAATTTTAAGTCTTTTCTGGAATATGGTACCTTGCAACAGTTTGGTCGCATGTTTTTTAAGGATATATTAATTAATTGGTTATGTGGTTTTATTGGTTAGGCAGTTTGACTGTATGATATAAATACGTCTTTTTTTTACCTGATTTTTATTTTGAAGAAGACCAGTTAAAGATGGAAAGAGCTTAATCTATATTAAAACACTTCTTTCTAAGTTTCACAGTGTTTTTTATTGATTTTCGTTAGTTACATTGCGATAGAGACAATGTGTTGGTGCTTCGTGTTGGTTTTTATAATTTTTTTGATCACATTTCAGTATGCTGTTCATGTTTTATATTCAGATCCATCTTTATCGGTATGTATTTGTGTGTGTGTGTGTGTGTGTGTGTGTGTGTGTGTGTGTGTGTGTGTGTGTGTGTGTGTGTATGTGCGTGTGTGTGTGTGCGCATGTGAGCGCAAGTGTGTGTGTGTGAGTGTGTGTGTGTCTGTGTGTGCGCGCGTGCACACGCATGTACATATGTATATATATATATATATATATATATATATATATATATATATATATATATATATAGATAAAATCCCCTAAACATTGACAATGCTAATAACGAAATGTTAAAATCAACAACAAAGCATCGCCATGCTTCTGCATATGCTTGGAGGATTAACCTCGGGTGATGCCTAAACAGAACAATATGTTTTGTAGAGGCAAGTGCGTTGAAAAATCACATGCCAAACAAAGTGATAATGCACACATATATATATGTGTAATGTGCACATGTATGTCATATGTGTGAGTGTTCTGCTTAATGTGTGCATATAGACAGATAAAAATTAATTAAATAGCTAGACAGTAAAATAATTTCAACAGCAAGATATCTAGACTCATAAACTGCTAAACACAAAATATTGACAAAATCAGTGTTGTATTAGGGAAAGGTTTATGCCCTTTCCTCACTGTTGTACAACCTTGGAATTAAGGATGAAAAAGACCCCACCCCAAGCTCAAAAACTGAACCTTTAGCCATTTATGTGAAATGGAAACTTACATTGCAAGTTTGTACACTATGATTCCCACAAACGTGGGTCTATTATGGTGCAAATAATACTTGTGTAACAAATCTGATTTTACATAAAAGTAAATTGAGTTTACTGTGGGTCTCTTGGAACTGGTGCTGAAACACAACATTTTTGTATTTAATAACAAGTGCTTCTAACACACCAAGGGTGTAGCATTAAGTGCAGCGATGGCACCCAGCTTTGTTAATATAGTGTTTCAACAATGGGGAGAAATGTGTATATATGATGGTATTTTATTTTATTTTGTAAAAAATAAATAAATATATAGTTTTGTTTTATTATTGATGACATCATTTACATTCCTATCCCAGACTGATATTTTCTTTATGTTACAGCTTTCATACTTTAAATGTTGCTTTTTACATTTATCAAGACCAAATGACAGTTTTATCTCATCTGAGAAAGTTTTGACTGTTTGCAGTTGGGCTTTCAGCTCCTTATCTGTTGAACTATACAGCATAGCTCTCAACTGACCAGACCTTCATAGAATGTCCAAATTTTTGCATCATATTTTTGGTCTGTTCCTTAGAAAAACTGTGGTTTTCTGTCAATTCACCGAGGTATAAATTCACTAAATAATGACATACATTTGGGTTTTAGACATTATATCCTTCAAAAAATGCATGCTAACATAACTGTTATTCTAGCAACTTTCTAAGCATATAAGAACAATATTTAAACTCTATCTCTATTTCTGGTCCCTTATCCCCCCATTATTTTAGTCTTTGTCCAGATTTCTTGAGCTAACAGGTTGAGAGGTATACTATACAGTGTTAAACCATCCACAAAAGGAAGATAAGAAACCTTTATACTTTGTTGTTTTCTGGGAGCCAAGTTGTAACCATGAGCTAATCTGTTAAGTAGACAGTTTAATGGGTTAAATGCACAACAAAAGAGAAGTGGTGACAAAGAGTCACCCTCGAATATCCCCCTTTGAATTTGTCTCCCTGGGATATTAATTTGCCCCTTATCATGGCTTAGTTGTAAAGCAGTTTGCCACTGTTTCATGGTCAATGTAATATAACTGATCAGTGTACAGTGTATCTTATACATCTGTAAGCACTCCTTTATCCATGAATGTGGGATGCTGTCATATACTTTTTTGTAATCTATCCATGCCATACTTGGATTCTTCCCCTTTTTACAGTGCTCCGCTATAACTTTATTTAACAACAGATTATCCTTGGCTCCATTTGACTTTCTCTTGTTACACTTTTTTATTGCCATAATAGAGTTTTCTTCTAAATGATTATAAAAGCTATCAGAACAATCCCAGTATTATAGTTTATACATCATCAGAAGGCAAATTAGTGGTCTATAGTTTTTAGGATAGCTTGAAGGTTCACTCTTTATGAGGAGTACTGTTTTTCCTCCTTTTTCCACTTGTTAACCAGGTTCGTTTCTGTTGAGGATGCACATGTAAGTAGTTCTTACTCAGATTAAATTTCAGTGTAAATATGCTAACACTTTTTAGTTAGAAGTTAGGTACTGCATCAGGGCTTGGGGTTTGCCAGTTAGGAGCTTTTCTTAATTTTGTTTCAATTTCTCACATTGTTGCTTCATGCCATTTCATATCCTGTGTATTTGAACCTTGAAACTGTTTTTTTTTACTTCTTCTGTCCGTTCAGTGTCTTTGTTATGTTCCATAGGGTCTGCATAGATATTTCCCTAAAATGTGTCTTTTTTTTTTTTTGGTGGTGTTTCTATTCCTTTTGCTTTGTTTCCCAATTCTATATAAAACGTTTTTGGGGTCATCAATGAATTGCTTACTTTGTACTTTTCCTTTATATTTATCTGCTTATCTTCAAAGTTTTTCTGCCTGTGCTGATATATTTAGTTTATTATTTGCAATAGTGTACGATAGATAATGGCCTGTTCTGATATTGTGCATTGCTTTTATCATGTCTGTCTTTGTAAGTATTTTTGTTGAGCTGTTCCCTCTTCTATATTCTTTAAACAGTGACACTTCTTGTCTTGATTGGTTTTACTTTTCTCTATTCGATGCTTCCATGATGGCATTTGGTTTTTCCCCTTCTTTTCCCCTCATTGTTCTTTGCTTTTGTGGTAAGACTTTATCTGTTATTAATTTAGCTTCACGGTAATATTTCCTATTGACTTCTGTTATATCATATGAATTTCTGTTAATAGTCTTTAATATTGTGTTAATTTGTTTTATCAGACTTCTAACAGTCTGTGTTTTAATGACTTTCTGTAATCTATTTCTTTCATATCAATCTTAATATGCCTGTCCATTTCAATTAAATCAAGCAACTCTTACCTTAGATCATTTTCTTCTAAACTGAGGGCATATTCTTTGTTTTCTGCTTCCTGCAGGCATACTGTAGAAAGTTCCAAAACATCTTCTTGGGACATATTTGCTTCAGCTGCGTCCCATGTCATCCATTGCTCTTTCTTAAGGGAATGCAATAGCCTGAAACTTCACAACATTGGCTGCATCAGAGTTACAACTGTTTCCTGCTCCTTCTCTTCCTGTATAACTCCAACCGAATGTTTACACTGGTTTCTTACTCAAGGCTCCAGAGTATCTTCATGTGGCTAGTGATCAGATGCTTCCCATTCCACCTCTTTCTCCTTAATCTGGGGACTCATTGTTCCAGCAGGCATTTACCACAGTTGAATTTTCTACACTAAATCCTTCACTTTGCAGATAATTCATAACTTCAGTTTCTATTTCTTTAACTTCTCCATTACTAATCCTCTTTTCTACTTTCTCCTTTGATTTCTTATTTTTTGTATTATGAAATTTTTCCATAGCTGGATGCCTTTTCCTGTATTTCTATTCAGATATCTTTGGTGCTGCTTTTTTAGTATTGATTAGTTTTCCTTTCTCCTTTGATCATGGCTTATAAAATCCTTTATAATCCAGATAATACTCCTGCACTTAAAATCTTATCACCCCCTATCACAATCCGCAACTGCTTAGATCCTCTAACCGACTACTAATTCAGACAAGCAAAATTAACAATGCAGCTGGTGACTCTCTCTTTGCAAACTTTGTAGGCAGATCCTGGAACTCACTTCCAGCTGACATTACTTTACTCTCCTCCCTAAGTCAATGTAAAACTAGACTCAAACAACATATGGCACTAAACTGGCTATGTCATTGTCAAGCCTGGCTAACTCTCTTTTAGATTGTGTAAAATCTATTAATCAGCTACTGTTTAATTTACCCCTGGCTTTCACCAGGGTTTAACTCTAACCTGTGGAACATGTTTGTTATTGTTTGCTTATGTACTCTTTGTCAAAATTATAATTGTAACATGTTTTTAATGTTTTTGTTTACCTTGGAGCTTTTCTCCCTGGGCATCCACTGAAAATGGACATGCATCCATTCGGGCTATAGTGGTCAACAAATGTAAAATAAAAATAAATAAATAAAAAATAAAAATATTGCAGCATATTAACTCTCTTTTTCTTTCCCATGTCGATATTTCTTCTTCAGATGTCTCACACTCCATCCGTTTCTCCTTACTTTGGGGGCTCTTACTTCCATCATGCTGTGATATAACCTGTGTTAGACGTTCTACATTAAATCCTTCACTTTGCAGGTATTCCATAACTGCAACTTCTATTGATTTAACTTCTACTTTACTTATTTTCTGTTCTGTGTTCCCCCTTTGTGTTTTTGTATTGTGAAATGTTCCACATCTGGGTGCCTTTGCTTGTATTTCTCTTCAAATATCTTTGGAGCTGCTTTTTTGTATTGACTAGTTTGGCTTCTCCGTTGCATAAGTATTACACAATATCAGATCTCCATTTATTTCCCATGTGCATGTTTCTTTTTTATACCTTTCACAAATCTCTACGTTTTGTCCTTTATATTTTTGCACTTCCTCTGTCACTTCTTTTTCCAAATGGCTCAAAGTTTCTTAGTCTATATAATATTTTTCATGGATCTATTGTATTAATGACCACAAATTCACATTTGACAGTTTTTCTTGTGCAAGTTTTTTTTATTTCCTTGAATTTTTCTCTTAATCTTTTTGAATGTCTTCTATCTGTAAATTCTTGGCTTCTTGCATAATAGTAACTGTACGTAATTTCTTCCTTACCCGCAGTAGTCCACTCTATCATCTTTCTTTTTTTTTTTTAAACAAGTTTATTGTTTTTAACATACAAAATAAATATCATAACAATTTTATACAAGCAATTAAAATAGAAATAGTTATAACATTCAATAAAATAACCAAAGTATTTACAAAGACATCCACTACAAATCAAATCAATTAATTAAACTATAATGTCATGCTATTGAAACTAAGATTTTTTAACAGGTTTTGTAAAGTATCCCATATAATATAATAAGATGTTTTTCTAGTAGTTCTTGATTTTATTGTCATCAATTCCATATGACACACTTCAGTCATAACATTTTAAATTCATTAAATGAAGGAGGGTATCTGAAATCCAATTTCTGGTTATTATTTTTCTAGCCACTACTAGAATAGACAATAATAAGGGAAGTTTAACTTTTTAACACTTTTAGGAACAGGTGTGTTAAATAATATAAGTGATTTAGAAACAATGAAATTATCTGTGAAAAGGGCCTGCAAAAAATCATTGATTAACTTCCAATATTCCTTCAATTTTATACAGTCATAAAACATATGTGCCCAATCAGCATTTATTTCTACATTACATCTTTTACATAAGTTGTCTTTATTATTTATTTTATTCATCATTAAAGGTGTATAGAAGGATCTATGTAAATATTTCCAAGTAAAAAGTCTCCAATTAATGGAAGAAGTGGTTTTATAAGCAGATTCCAATATATATTGTTTATCTTGTTGTTTTGGTGATTCACCATTAATGGAAATGAAATAATTCCAATAGGTATCTGAACTGTAATGAGTTTCTTCTCTGATAATTTTATGTATGTATGAGAGCTTACCTTTATCAGAAACTCTATGTTGTAAATTTAATATCAAGTAATCAATCAGTATTGGAACAGATTCTTTAACTGTTAAAGACATTAAATCAATTTTATTAATAAGATGTTGTCTGAAAGTCTGAATTTCTAACCAACATGTTTCTCTCAAATCAAATTCTTGCTTTAAGAAGTCTAAATTTTTACTTTATTATCAGACAGCAACTGATACCAATACTTTAGATCATTCTCTGTGACTAAAAGAGTTCTTTCAGAGGTGGTTGACAAAAGCATACCTTGTGTATACATTATAGGAATAGAATAAAATTCCATTCCTTATACTTAGGATGCATGAATATAAAATTACGATAACTGATAATAATGTTTAATGGGTAACTAACTATATATTTTGGTGTAATGGATGAAGTACAAAATTCTTTTAGTAACCATAACATGGGGTTATTTACAATAATATTTTTATGTATTAAAGAGATTTTCATGAAGTGAATGCTAATTAGTTCCCAGTAATCTTTCCATCTTGCAACATATGACTGATCTATTAACAAAGTAATAACTTTTATAATAGAAGAGATAGTATATAAATTAAAGTCTGGAAATGAAATGCCCCTTGAGACCAGCTATTAGTATGTTTCTTTAATGCAATCCTAGGTTTATTAGGTGCCCATAAGAAATTTAACATTAATGAATTCAATTTCTTAATAATTATTTTTGTAGGTGGGAGTATTATTGATTGTATTAAGTATAATATCTTAGGGAATAGTATCATTTTAATAATTGTGAGTCTCTCTTCCATGGTAAAAAACATATTGTTCCAGCTATTGAAAAGATTTTGTATATGAAGAAGACAGGTACTATAATTATTATGTATAATAGATTTGATATCTTTAGTTAATATTATACCTAAGTAAGTTATCTGACCTGAGTTGGGTATATATTTGTTAAAATCATTAATGAGGATATTTTTTCATGTGTATATTGGTAATATTTTAGTTTTTCTTCATTGAATATTAAACCAGAGATATTTTTAAAATCCATCATTTTATCAAATAAGGACTGCATAGACGAGTTAGATCCTGCTGATGTAATTAGAACATCATCTGCAAAAAGTTGAATTTTAGATATTGTATTTTCATCTATATCAAATCCTTCTATATCAGTACTGTTTCTGATCAAATTAGCCCAAGGTTCCATTATTAAAGTAAATAATAGTGGAGAGAGTGGACACCCTTGTTTTGTACCTTTTAAAATGGGTATTTTTTGTGAGACATATGTTCCTATCTTAATGTAAGCCAATGCTCCTTTATATAGATGTTCAATTAGATTTACAAATGCATCTGAGAAGTTTGTGCACTTCAGTAAGATAAACAAGTAGTCCCAACTTACTGAATCAAATGCTGAACTTATATTGAGACTAATAAGTGTTAAATCTTTCTTTTTCCTATTTGCAAAATCAATTAACATTAAAGTTCTCCTTATATTATCAAAAGTATTTCTATTTACAATAAAGCCTGTCTGGTCTATATCTATAATGCCTGGGATGATTGTCTTTAATCTATCAGCAAAAATACTCATAAACATTTTATACTCAACATTAAGTAATGAAATAGGTCTATATGAAGTGCATCTGGTTGGGTCTTTATTGGGTTTTAAAATTGGTGAAATAAATGTGTATTGCCAAGATGGGGGAGTTGTTAACTCATTTTGGGCCAAAATAAAAACCTTATGTATTAATGAGTAAGTACTTTTGGGAAGACTTTTATAGATCTCTGGTATAATACCATCATTACCTGGTGCTTTGTTTGATTTAAGCTTGTTTATTTGTGTAATAACCTCTGTATATGAAATATTTTTATCCATTAGTTTAGTCTGTTGTTTATTAAGTTTTTGTTCATGTTTGTAGTTATAAATTTCTTTATTTTATCTTTAGGCTCCATGTTAATGTTATTATGATTAATTTTGTGAAAGTGATTTCTAAATTCATCTAATATTTCTGGTAAACTAGAAACATTCTTCTTTTTCCTTGGAGAGAAAATTTCTTTGATATGATTTTGTTTATTCAACCTTTTTGTTTTATTTTTAAGTCTATGTAAGTATTTGGGACATTGAGTAAGACAAAAACTTATATTTCTCTAATGTTATTTTAACTTTATGAGTTAAAATTTCTTTGTATTTCTCATTTAATTTATTTATTTCTTCAATGACTTTTTTGTCCATAATATTTTCTTTATTATTATGTTTGTATGAGTCTAATTTGCTTTGAATATCTAGTAATTCCTTGTCCCAAGATTTCCTTTTATTATTATACCATCTAATACTTTGTCCATATAAATATGATTTTAAAGTATCCCAAACATAAACAATGGAGACTTCAGGTGTATTGTTTAAGTCTAAAAAATGTTGCACTTCTGAAAGTATATACTCTTTATAGTCTTTTAGTTGAGTTAAGTATGCTGGTATCCTTTTGATCTGAACATTGTAAGTACTTTTTATCATAAACTCAAAGACAATTGAATTATGATCTGATATGGGACACAAAATGATTTTAGAATTAATTAAGTCTGTTACCATCTGGTTAGAAATAAAGACTCTATCTATTTTTGAATAAGTTTTATATCTGTTAGAAAAAAGTGTATGGTAATGATTTTGAATCTATCTGATTATTAATATCATTCAAATGATATAAATTAACAAAATCCTTTAAATGTTTTGCATTAGATGTAATTTTCCTTTTTCCTATAGTAGTAGTATCTTTTTCATGTAGGATACAATTAAAGTCACCTGCTAAAATAATATCTCCTATAGAAAATGATATGATCTTATTGAGATGGTGTTTCACTGTATTAATGCCAATTCCTGGTATCCAATATACATTGATTAATGTATATATCTTTCCATTAATCTGTATTGTAACCATACAAAACATTCCTTTATCATCTTTATAAGACTTAATAGTTTTAGGTATGGGCATACTTTTATTCCATAAAATAGCCACTCCTCTTTTTTTCTGTATATTTATTAGTGGCTAATTTATCAATATCCTTTTACAGGAGATGTGTTTCTTGAAGGAATACTAAGTTGGCTCTATGCAAATTAATGTATCTCATTAAACTTGCCCTTTTACATGGGTTATTCAGTCCATTAATGTTTAAAGAAATTCCTTTTAGAGAAATCATTTAGCTTTTATAAACATATAAAACATATAATCAGAATAACAATTAACAAAATAAGTGATATTATACCTCCTCCTTTAGGTGTACCATTAATTATAGCTGTATTTATTGAAAATCTTATGGGATTTTGTATAAGCTTTACTTTTATTTGTAGTGACAATGAGTTTATAAAATGTGTTGTGGATGTCAGAACTATATACAAACAACAATAAACAGGTGAAAATAATATTAGGATTAAACATTGCACCCAGCCTGGAGTTAAGAACTCCAACTTTGAGTAGCACATACCACTCAAGTTATCCCCCTATCCTAAGCAGCAGTACCTCAGCTGCCACCATATCAATTCAATACTAACTATTATTAATTAAAGTTAACCTCATTTAATTAGATTATCTAGTAAGACAAAGCTAAACAATTTATAAATCAGCTTCATATAAACAAATAAGAACATTTAGAAATAGCTCATATTACTATGTACATCTATTTTGTATAATACACTCATAATCAAAATAGCATTCTAATAAACTTGATAATGGGAACTGAGAAGAGAGAGAGAGAGAAAGAGAGAGAGAGAGAGAGAGAGAGAAAGGGGCATATCTATATATTAGTTTATTAAAAGTTTGTAAAAATAAATTCTTATGTTCATTTGGATTCAATAACTTAGGCTATTATGGTTCAGACATTACATATATTAGGGTATTCCTACTTTCTGCCATAGAAATGCAGTTAACAGTTTTAAAAACTTTAAATTACTTGCACCAAAGCTTTCTTCTCATACTTATTAGTGCCAGTTAAATAAAATATTTATACTCATACATGTTTACAAATCATACTGCACAGCAATGTAAATTCCTAGTTATACATAAATCATTGTGAAGAAAGCCATCTGTATTTTATATATCTGAACTGCTGCTTTAAAATATGTCACATGACAGTTTCTTCTAAGATATAATCATAATGATACTTGTGCTTGTCAATTAGATAAGTCAAATGATTTATAACATTATATATGTTTAAATCATAAGTATTTATATACATTAATATGTTGCAGTCATGTAAGCTTTCAAAAACATGTGTATATATGTTTTACCTTCTATGCCTTCTAAAATATCTCACTTGCTTACTATGGCATATTGAATCATTTAAAATCATTATAACTTTCATATTTTATAAATTACATCTTAAATAAGTAAGTTGTTATAAAGAATAACTCACATTTAGATGTCATAAAGTTTGTTTTTCATCACAAAGTCGCATTTACAGCAGTTCTACTTGCTGGAACAGTGTTCTTCTTGAATCTGTGATGTGTCAGTGTGAAATCAGGGGTCAAAGTTCAAAATGACTGCATTCAGCTTCTCTGCATGTATTCTGAGTGTTGAAGCTTTTAAAACAACTCGAGGACACTATTCACGAGGTAACCCACATCCCAAATTGTCTCCCTTAACATTCTGGCAGGAATTTTAGTAAATGCAAGTGACTGACATTCATTTAGTAATACAAATGAAACTAAACAGTGCAAAACCTTCGCAAAGTATTTTACAAGTCATTACAGTCTCTATGACAGTGAAACCAAGCCTACAGTTATTTAACATATTATACAACTTATTTTTATATACCCCATTTCATTTTCTCATACAAATCTTATTATATACATATATCAGAATTATCAGAAGCATATAACTGTACTTATAAGAGAGAAAGAGAGAGAGACAAAGAAGAGAGAGAGAGAAAAGAGAGAGAAGAAAAAAGGAAGCTACAAAGAATATCTACAAAGAAATATTACTTGCTGTTTGTATTAATAAAGTTAAACATGAAACATATTACTTACAACTATTTTAGTTCTAATTATTTGCAATTATATCATGACATATTATTTGTAATCATGTATAAGCAATAAAGTCATGGTATAATATTTAGCAACAGTGTTTAAACAGCATATATAGTTTTAAAGAACTAATAAGTTATTATTTCACTTTTTCCATATTTTCCATCATACTTCTCTCCTTGCCCTCACCCA
This sequence comes from Protopterus annectens, assembly GCF_019279795.1. NCBI lineage: Eukaryota > Metazoa > Chordata > Ceratodontiformes > Protopteridae > Protopterus > Protopterus annectens. The sequence goes on along the minus strand of NC_056745.1, from coordinate 1,102,201,327 downwards.
CCCCTCACTAAATGCATATTTTATAAAGAATGCCATTATTTAAAACAAGAAGAGAAAGAAAATGTATCAAATTACTAACCTTAGGTCTCTTTATCACAAAGAGAAACAAGTTGATTGATAGCATGTTATTTGTTCCTCAGAGAGTTTGACTATTTATGAAACAAAAACAGTTCTTTGCACATAGAAAATAACTTTGAATAAATCTTTAAAATATTTGTGGCTTTCTGGAGATGCAGTAACTGTATTTGAAGAGATTAAGAGAGAAGGAAAAAAATATATAGAACATGTCATTTGTTTTTTAGTCTTTTTTGCTTCTCTTAAGTCTTCCATGAAGTTCCTTTTGCCATCCTCTTTAACGAAGGACTTGCCCATTCCATATCTTCTATTTTATCTAATATCTTATTTTTTTTAATATACAGCAAAGCAGAGTCCAAGTCTTCAAAAATTTTAGGGCCATCAGGTAAAAAGATTTTTAGTTTGGCAGGAAATAAAAGGTAAGTTTTGAACTGTGCTTTCTTAAGCTCTCTTATTAATGGCAAAAAACCTTTTCTTTTAGTTATTACCAAGGAAGAATAGTCATTGTCAAAACGCACAGTTGCCTCATTAATTTTAATAGGTGCTTTAGCCCATGCAGATTTTAATACCATCTCCTTGTCATAAGATGATAAAAATCTTACTATAACTGATCTAGGATACTTTTTGTTAGAGTTAAAATTAGATAAGGACCTATGGGCTCTTTCAATACCAAAAGAAAATGTTTCTGACAAGTCTAAAGTTTTGGGAAGCCAAGTATTTAAAAAGGAAGTAATGTTGTTACCTTCTTTATTTTCTGGCAGTACAAAAATCCTAATATTATTGCGTCTAGATCTGTTTTCCAGGTCATCAAGTTTGGATTGTAGGTGTGTGTTCTGCTTCAGCAAAAACTCAATGTTAATTTCTTCTTCCTGGATTCTGTTCTCCATATCATTAACAGTCTCTTCTATGCCTGTAATCTGAGCCTTCTGTTGTTGCAAGTCTTGATGTAACAAATCCATTTGTTTTGTAGTTTTTTCTATGAAGTTATCAATTTTAGTATCCAGTTTGTCCATTTTGGTTGTTAGTTGCTGAATAGTAGATATCAGAGACTGAAGCTCTTTCTTGATGCTGGAATCCTGACTGTTTGCCTTACTGGAACTCATTTTGAACAGAGGTGATGAAAGAGAAATTTCCAAGATGATTTCTGACAGGAAAATTATTGAAATTTTCTTTCTTTTTTAGATATTATTCAAGAAACTGATATTCCAAACATATTTAGAAAGAAAATTATTTCATTAGTTGATTTTTAAAGTAATTATTTCCTGTCAGTGTAGTTAAGTTGGTGGAGCTGAAGAAATCTGCTGCTATCCTGTGTTCATCCTTGGCCACGCCCCTCACTCTATCATCTTTCTGACTCTTTCTTGGCCTGTCAAGATTTGTGTGGACTGCTGCTTCCTTCTACAATGGGGAGGCCATCCTGCTCCTGAGCCTGGCCTAACCCCATTGTAGGAATGTTTCCATGTCCTGAGGATGCTACACTGTCATTTTTCCAGTCCTGGCACAAATGTGCATACAAGGATTAGGCACCTTTTTATCATGGGACTTGTGCACCCAGCTATCTTTTTTATTTTTTAATCAACATCTGCCCATGATATTAAGCTATATAAAATACAGTGTAATCTGGTGAGATTTTGTAAATACAAGTTCTGCCTTGTGAAGGTACTCACGAACACTTGAAGATGAATTTAATTCCAACAATACTACTCTCCTTTGTTTGCCGATTATATCATCTCTCCATTCAGACATTATTTTTGGGGGGTGAATGTTGATTCTAATATTTTCTATCTTTCCACCACTGTAACTGTAGTTTATTGATATTAGCAATATGGTGTTTTTCATAATTGGTTTCCTCAACTTCAGTATGGGAATATGATGTTTCAATAGTTAAGACCTCTGCTAACTAGCTCTGGGTTCCACAGTTCAGGCCTTATGTCCAGTCACCGTGTGCATGGAGTTTGCATGCTGTTCTCTCCATGATTGTGTGGATTTATTCTGAATAATCTGTGGATGAAAAGGGTCCATGATGAGAAGTTATTTAGTTATCCAGTTAACAAAAGAATAAATTAAATTTAAAACTGAATGCTCAAATATGGCGAATAGGATGCTTTGTGCCAGCTTGTTAAACATTTGCTTACTTTGTACATACATGCTTAAGCAAGTGTATTTTGATTGGTTTGAGCTGGTCACCCATAACAGAAAAGTCAAGTGAACATTTAGCTCTATTGTGGAGAAACATGTAAGTAAGCTATGAGATTGTTTGCATTTTTCTCTAATGCTTTTGATACCCCCTCCCCACCACCTACCATCTGCTATATTCTGGTGCTTTTCTTCAAGGTGAACCGGGCATGGCGGTATCCCAGCATGACACCATTTAGATGGTAGGAAAGACCTTTCCCCTTCAGCTTATACTTAGATTCATATCCTGCACATAGCATGCAGCATCATTACTACACTTCATGTGGACATGCTACGACCTGCTCAGCCTGAAACTCACACCCCTCAGACATCAAGCAGCCCTTAAAACAGCATCATTATAGAAAAGGGAAGCAGCTACACTACATTTCTCGCTACGCTGCCAGCATTTTTTTGTACCTAGAGATTTTGTCCCTTGCTTAAGTTTGTTAGACCTCATGTAGCACTAGTGGTGATTTGAGAATGAGACCCCCACTCTACTGCATACCATGTACTAATAATTCATCCATGCTTCTTGTTTGCCCCAGCTACAACTCTCCCCAACTATCACAAGGTGCAGATAGCTAGGAAGAATATCCATCTTCTCCCAAGATGGGAGAGACGTAATGTAAACCATTTGTAACCACCCATCTCTTTCCCACACTTAGATGGTCCCTTCATTATCCAGGCTTTCTAGTCAGATATGAGTCTGCTGGGTCACAGTCAGGTGTCTATCCCTTTTCATGTAGTTTGGCTGAACCCTACTTATACCAGGCATGAATAAGAATAATGGGAATATGCCTAAGCTTTGGAGGGGGTGGCTCCCTGGGTGTAGTACAGAAGATTGCATTGGAGTTTCAAGCCAGTCTCTGTGTCTGTACTTGCAAACACACTTGTTGACTGAGACTCACTTAAATTGTGGAGACATGTTTGTTCTATAGAAGAGTAAAAAGGAGGTGACTGGAGTTAGGACAGAAGGGTGAGATGTTGATAGAGAGGAGTAGGATAAGGTAGGAGTGTTGTCATGGAATAATAACTTGGAGAATGATATTACAGTTGGGATAATGAGGTGGGCATTAATATACTGTGGCATCAGAGCCTAGGCTAGTGGAGCCCACAGACTGAAACTGAATGAGCACTTCAAAAGGCAAGATTAAGACATAATTTGCACTGCAGTTTATAAAGCAAATTATTTAATATAAGCCTCAAAAATTTAAAATTCTGATTCCTGACAATTCAACTGGAGGAGGAGGCTTGAAACTGAGTCTAATTTTTGCTGTTCACCTATCAATGGGAAGGATTAGGATTTCAAAACAAAGGACTGACAGTTCTTTGTGGCGATGTAGGACTCTAGTTCAGTGGCATATGCCTAATGTTATGCACTTTGGGTATTAGGCAGAACATGGGTGGGCCATAACAAAAAGCCCTTTATGGCTATCAGAATAAAACATTCTACACTCTGGCCTCTGGATGTCATTCACCAGGAGGGGAGCACAATTGTTCCCAACAGTAAGACTGCCAGTGGTGCACAGTTATGTCACCTGCAGGGAGTTGGTAGAAATGTTTGGAGATTGACCAACTTGAAGCCTGCAATAGCTAACCTGGAAAGGGTCTTTTTGCAGCTGTTAGAGTTGCATTTCTGCCTGGCCCTGTTTTTCATCATGTTGTGTGATGCTCATTGGGGAGGGTGATCAGGGTGCTGACTGACCTCTCCTTGGGAATTGCAGAGGCAGTGTGATATAGAAGGGCATACCCACTCTATCTCACATCCTGGTATTTCCCCTAATTGTGTGTAACCACCCATCCCTCTTGGTGACCATTCCTCCCCATCACCATTGCCGTCCCTTTGTTTGTCCATACTTCTACTGTCCCCATGTGTGTCAGCTCTTCCCCATCAGTCTTCGTCTTCTGTTTGCTCATCTACCTCTTCTTGTAAACCTCACCCTCTTACCATTCCCTTACGTTTGCCTTTTATATTATTTTTATAGCTCTCTCTCCATCTTTCCTTCTCCACCAAAAAAAAAAATAATAATAATAATAATAAAAGATTGGGTCCCAGTCCCTGAAAATATGTATTTATTTATTTATGTATAAGATTACCTGGAAATGATTTAACATAGCATACGAGTGGCAGGACAATATCAAAAGAAAAATATCTAAATAGACAAAAATCTAAACTTAAAAAATCATGGAAACACAAAATAAGGAGGTGCCAAGGGGGCTTGCCACCTAAAACCTTGGTTTTATATTTGGCTGGATTTTGTTGATATCTTGTGTTTATATCTTATGCTGTTTTAGGTCAGTTTAGATAATCCCATATATATACATATATATATATATATATATATATATATATGTAAACGTATGTATTTATATATATGTGTCTGTGTGCATCTGTAAAACCTTCCTCCTCTTCCTCATTATTACCTTCACTGTTTCCCCTGTGTATGTTCCTCTGCTCGCTGTCCCCTTTTCTTCCTCCTTTCTTATATGCCAATTTTCACCCCTTTTTAAGATAAAAAAAAACATATTTAGACATTGCTGTGGGCCCTTTAATGTGGCTTATGTGCTTTCTTAAAGCATGTCTAAGTGGTGCATGCGCAGCATTTCCTCACGTCAGTCCAACCCACAATTGTAAGATTTCATCTTGCATTATGTGTCCTATGATTTCTATGAGCAGATTTTTAATTAGCAACATTATGGGTTGCAAATTTCTACCCAGTTAATTGATAATTAACTTCAGGCCACATCATGATGTAGCTACAGAAGGCATACTGTAATTGCACTAGACATATTTCTGAATCTCAGGCTCAGCCCCCTCAGCAGTATCTGTAATACTTTGTTTTTATTTTTGTTTTATTTGTATATAATAATTTATATATTTTCAAGTTGTTTAATGATTTGCTGTTATTGCTTTATATGCATTATGCATTTTTTATGTTTTTAACAGACTAAATGTATTATTCATTAACAGACTAAATGTTTTCTTCTGGTTATGTTTGGGTGGAAGGTATTAATAGATTCACTGATTGTCACTAGGCTAACGACTGGGGGGGGGGGGGGCACTTTCTAAGCCTAGCCAAGTTTTCCAAAAAGAATAATGACGTCCTGTATCCAAACAGGTAATTGAGAGGCAGGCATTTATAAGCTACCACTGTTCATAAGAGTCATGGGTGCCAGGCCTGGTGGAAATGTCCTATTCCCCATCCACTGGTCTAGGTTAAACTGGGTAATGCACTCAGCTTAATATGGATGGGAAGCATGTTCCATAGGGGGTGCAGTCACTGGGACACATATCTGTCTCTCCAGCATGTTCTGGTTAAGATACAGACAAAATTCAGGCCCTAGACCTTGTATTTCTGGTACTGTTTAGCTTACAAATATTTATTTATTTATTTTGTTTGTTAACTGGGTAGTGTCCAACTGGGCCAGAGGCCCATTTTCAGCTGAGACCCAGGGAGAAAAGCTTCACATTGTACAATACAAATATAATACAGAATAATACAGCATAACAATAATACATTCAAGAGTGAGTGATATACAAAAGTAACTTGAGATTTATATATAATAGAAAACAAGTTCAAAATTCACATCAACAGTAATGATAGAGAATGCCAATTGAGCATAGAAATATAAGAGAATTCAGCAGGAATGTCAATTATCATATGAAGTAACAGTAAAGAGCGTTGTAAGCTAGAAACATGTCTGTAGCTAGGATGTCTTACATTCTGCTAATACTAGATATGGAGTGTAGATGGCAGAGTCCAGAAGATAGGTTGAATAAGAATGCCAGGTAGGGTTGGGAGGGTACATGGGTTGCAGAGAATAATATGGTGTATGAAGTAGGTGAAACCTGAAGGGGTTAGTAAATTGTATGGGACAGAGATTAGCCAGGAGAGTGGCAAGAGCACAGCCAGTGATTCACAAGATGCTCCTTTAGTAGGACCTTGGACTGATGGTGGTTAGGGATTGTAGTTATGGTACTGGGAAGAGTGTTCTAGAGTTTGGAAATTTTGTGTGGTTAGAGGGAGTCGCCATGTAGATTGTGGGAGTTGGAGACCTTTAGCAGAGGTTTGTTAGAAGATCTGAGAGATCCGAGAGTGGTATTGGGCTGGACTAAGTTGGAAATAGCAGGACAGTTGTTAGGTTGGTTGACTATTTTGTGGGTTGGGGTTAGTTGATGTAGTGATAGAAGGTTGGGGAGTTCTAGCCAGTTTAACTGAGTGAGAGCAGAGCAGTGGTGTGAACTATGCGGTTGGTTAGTAGCATATTTTCCAATCTTGTTGTAGCATGATTCTAGGTTGTTAAGGTCAGCTTTATGGCAGTTTGTGAATATTATGGAGCCATACAAGAGGGAGGATAGCAGATGAGAGTGGGCTGTGGGGAGTCTGTCTGGAGTAAGGAATGGTTTGGCTTTGTATAGGGTGCCTAGTTTGATGTGGACTTTCTTGATTGTGAGTGCAACATGATTGTCAGATTTTAGACTATCGTTTATGGTAATGCCTAAATGTTTAGTGTGGGTAGTGGGTACTATTTTGGTGCCATTTGCAGAGATGAAGTGGGGAGTGTGAAGGTTTGAGTTTTACATTTTTGAAAACTATAATCTTACTTTTGTTGGGGTTCAGAATGAGTTGTTGTTGGAGGAGGTATTTTTCAATGTCTTGAAATGCTGTTTGCATTTTAGTTGGAGTTCTTGGGGTGAGGTGGCTGAACAGGTACGTGTGACATCATCTGCGTACTGAACTGTGGATGTTAGATGAGTAGCAGAACTGAGGTCATTAGTAAATATGATAAAGTGAACTGGACCAAGTATAGAACCTTGGTACACCTATGAAGATGGGGAGTAGTGGAGAAGTGAGTTTTCCCAGTTGGCAGCCTGTTGACAATTGGAAAGATAGCTGTGGAACCAAGTTAGAGCTGATGGGCTGAGGCCATGGGAGGACAGTTTCTTAGTAGCTGGTGGGATACAGTGTCAAATGCCTTGGACATGTCGAGAAAGATGGATGAGACAAGCTGGTCTTCATTAATGAGATGATGAACAGTGTTAGTAAAGGTTAGTAGGGTAGTGCTGGTACAATGTTTAGGTCTAAATCCATGCTGGGAACTGGTAAGGAGATTTTTGTTTAGGAGCTAGTTAATGAGGTGCTTGCGGATACATTTTTCTAGGATTTTTCCCAGGGGGGAGAGGATGGCTATGGGGCAATAGTTGTTTAGCTCTGTAGAGCTATGTAGGAGATTCATAAGTATAGGGTTTGTGGATGCCTTGTAAGCCAGGCATAGATCACCACTCAGCAATCTATACAAGACTGAGTAGAGGGAAACGGCTTTAAGGTGCTCTGCATAAGGCAGGTTTATTACACCTTGTATTCTTTTTGTAAGGAACCTCTGTGATCCCTCAAGTTGCTGCATATGCCTGGTCAGGTACACACCAAACTGAGCATTGTACTCTTTGATTGATCTGATAAGGGCAGAGTGGAGTGGAATAATGACCTCTTTTAACCTAGATACCATGCCCTTACTGTAAGTTGCACTACGTAAAAGGATTTCCTTACCACTGTGACCACATGGTGGTTGAAGGTAAGGCTATTATCTACATAGGTGCTAGATCCCTGACTACTGGGTCAGCTCTTCGGGGTATATTATCAACATGGCGATTAGCTAGGATGGTTGTCTTGCCTCCATTTCAGAGAAGTCAATGTCAAAAATGAGCAGGCCAAGTACCGAGCCCTGGGAAACTCTGTTAGTGACTGGCCTCTCAGTGGAGGTGTCTTCACTTATTTTGGCCTCCTATCAGTGAGCCATTTAGCTATTCAGCACATGATAAAAGGGTTTATGCCTGAGTCGGGTATTGTATCAAAAGCCTTGGCCAGGCTGAGGTAAGCTATGTGCACTGTCTTACCTTCATCCAGTGCTTTGGTGACCCTCTCAAAAAGTCCACCAGATTTAATAGGCATGACCATCCTTTAACAAAGCTGAACCGTGTTGGGTTCAGCATTTGCAGGTTACTTACATACTCATTTGTCATGCCTTACACATGATGCTGGTAAGACTTATTGGCCAGCAGTTATCGTTATCAGTGTTTAGACCTCATTTGTGCAGGGAAATGACTTGTCATCTTCCATTCCTTGGGCACAAAATCTGACTGAAGACTCCAGTTGGAAAGGGATTCAAGTGGACCAGAGAGGTCATGTTTCATGATATTTATTAAACATCCCAGGATGGCATCAGGGCCCACTGATGCAGTGTTTTTGGTTTGGAAAATGCATTGATGACTTGTTTCCTAGTAATGGCTGGGAAACTGTGGTATGCTATATTTCCTTTGGACTATCAGATGAGAGTGGGGGGAGAAATTTGAGCTGAACCAGTCAGGCAAAAGGTTGGCAAAGGCCTGTGGTTCAGTGTGGTTGATGCTCTGCATATTGCTATGTAGTTTTCTTGAGGTTATGGACATAGCTTTGTTCCTCCTACATCCAAGATTTTTTTCTCTTTTGTTGTATAACCAATTGATATTGTAATTCCACCTGGGTAGCTTGTCTTTTGAGTTTGCCTTATTCTTAATACTAGTGGGCACAGCTCACCCTCGAACAGCTATCAGTATGGCTGTACAGAGATTTTGTATTATATGCTATGGTGTTTATTGGGTTTGGGGTGCTTGGAATTTAGCCAAAATGTTGCTTAGTAGAGAAGAGGCAAGCCTTCAAGTAGTTCCTAAAGGTTTTTAATTTCACTGGATCCCTGGATTTAATTTTTATTTCAAGTAATACTATGTTATGGCCAAATCTGATGAGTGAAGACATTATACTGGGTGAGGAACATTGGCCCCTCATTTTCATGAGTACAAGGTCAAGGTTGTTTTTGGCAGGAAAGTAGACCAACTGTTCCAGGATGTTGGTATTAACAATACTTATGAATCACTGGGCTTGTGCATTAGAAGCAGTATAGTATTCCCATTCTGTAGAGCAGTAGTTGACATTTCATGAATATCATATTGAATTTAACAGTGAGGAACTCTAGTACATTAAAATAGGTAGTATGGGTTTCCTGGGACATGGAGGGGGCCTATAGGTTGCAAGGATATGGTATGAGACCCTATTTATGGTTTGTTGCACATGTATGAATTCCAGTGGGTCATACACTTTAATTAGTCTAAATGTGAAGTGGGTTTTAATATAGACTGAGACCCCTCCAACCTTAGTTCCCTTCTGTGCAGTAGCTTGTCTAAAGGTCTGAAAGGCATTATAGCTTTGCATTGCTGCAGTACTGTCTGTGACTTTAAACCATGTCTGCATTACTACACAGATGTCTACACTCTTCAGGGAGAGGAATGCTTGCATGGAGTGAAGTTTCCTGTTAAGATTTTTAGCATTGAGCACTACCACCTTTAGATATTCCTTCATAGGTTCAGTTAAGTCAAAAGGTTTATCAATTTGGTAATTCCAAAAGAGGTACTATGGGGGTGGAAAAGGTCTTTGTCAGTGTTTGAATGCCTAGATGGGATTAGTGCAGACTATCCCTGGCAAAGCAGTGTGGTGTGTCAGCCATGTCCTCCCAGGTCATCAAATATTGTACCCCCTTGGACTGAGACCAGAAGCTAAGCCAATTGTTAAAAATCAATCACTGTCTGGTGGTAATATGGCATCGTCCTTGGAGAAGGTGGTATGATGCTCATTGCTAGGCTATCTGCCTGAGACACATAATCAGTGAGCTCAAGCATGCCTCACTTCATATAGTCAAGGGAGGCATGTCTCAGGTCATTAACACCCACACGGACTATGATAGAATCATACTGATACCTGTGGTTCAATAACTTAAGTGCCTGTGTGATGTGATGGATCTTTGCCCCAGAAAGGGTGCTAACCACAACTCTTTCCTTACTCAGTCTGGTGAAGGGGACATCAGTGTACCTCAGTACAGAATTACCAATGACCAGGAATTTTGGCTGAGTGCTGGTTTACCTTAAGGGCTTAGCCATAGAGGCACCTTATACATTGTTACTATGTGTAGCTGTGGGTGATGTTTTAACTGAGTGTTTACATGATGGCTGAGGACCCCTTCTTTGTGCTGTATATGAGGTCTTAGTGTTTTAGGAAGGTTACCTGTAAATGCCTCAACATAAGTAGTTTTATGAGTAGGGTCTTTACCCTGTGCAGCAGGCATGATGGAAGTGTCACTGACAGCCTCTGTAGGAAAGTTTTTGTTGTATGAGAGAGTTTTGCCTCCATCGTTAAAGTGTATTTACACCTCTCACATACTTTTATCTGTTTCATGAAGAATAAGAGGGCTGTCAATGTACATAAGGCAATTGCTACAATATCTCAGAATACCCATCTCAACCAGACTGGCCACAAAGAGAGTTGGGAAGTGCATATCCATGGCTACTGATCTACTAGGGAGGAGTGAGGGAAATTTAAATATTGACTAGCTCAGTATGCACAGACTAGATGCTCTAGTAGTTAAAAAATCTTTCTAGACAGTAATACCACAACAGCACAGACCCACAAACCTTTCTAATAAAAAATAACTGTTTTGGAGCCCAGGTGCTTAAATCAGAACAAAACCACTTAGTATAAGAGGCGCAATAAGCCTTCACCAGCAATTCTCAGTTCAGAAAAGTGGAGGCGACCCTCTCCTCTCACAAGAGTGTAGACCACAAACCCTAATGTAAAATTAATGTCCTAGACCCCAAGTGCTTAAAGCAGAACTAAGACACTTTTAAAATAATAGACACAAAAGTCTTCAGCCAGCAATTTCCAACTCAGAAGGTATAAGCTACTTCTCCTGGTGCAAGAGTATAGACAACAAACCTTCCTTATGTAAGATAAGTAGTTTGAAACCCAAGTGTTTAAATAAAAACTAAGAGGCTTAGAATAACAGTGACAGCATATTCAGGCTACTAACAAGCAGTAATAAATGCAGCAGATTAAATGCAACTGAACACTTTAAGAATGTGCAGCAAAAAGTGAAGTAAAGTAGGAAGAATGATATTTAATATTATTGTTTAAGAATAATAATTAATACTTATTACATTTTTTTAAAAAAATGTATGGATGAGATGTTATGTGACATTCTAAAATATTTTTACTAATGGTCTTGATGAATATGTACCATGTCTGAAGAAGTTCATAGTGTTAATGATGTAAGGCACCTAGTTGTTTTATGAACAAAGTATTAATTTTACCCAAATAAGGTGTCAATGCATTTTTATATATCATTTGTATTTTTCCTGATGCTGTGAATTAATTGAAAAGGCTTTCAGTTATGATATCTCTCTGTCTCTGTCTCTCTCTCTCTATCTCCACCATCAACAAAGATAAAATATCTTATTACTATCAAAAAATGTGACTAGTAATCTTGGTATTGCCACTCTGATGAATAATGGTTAATATTGTGTAATCTGGACATAACATCCCAATCTTGCTTATTATTTTGAGGGGATGCTTTTAAACATTATATTGAAATTCTTTTAGAGATTCATAGCTTACTAGACTGCCAAATTGCTTGCTGTAAACAACGATAGCATCAATTTCTCTGTCAGAAAAGAATTCCTTTTATTGAAGTGTAGGAATAAAAGAACATAATGCCTTAACTATTTATGTTATTCCAATGGTTTGTATGTCACTCAGTCACAAGCGAAAAGCAATGACTTTACAAGCACAGCAGGCGATGTTTGTTGGTAGAATCGTCATACAGAAAAAGAAGATAGAAGGGTTTCTGACAACCTGCTGAAATGCATACTGTTTTGCTTAAAGATGAAGAACTGTCTGTCACCCTTCACTGCTGGAGCTGTCACATTTTGAAATTTACATAAAGCAGAGGAGTACTTTATACGAGCAGCTGTCAGATTGAGAAGTACAGGCAGGTAATGACAAATACACACTGGATGCTAATACGTTAGCCCACTAAGAGCAAATGTTTAATTTCAGACACAAACTAGCAGCACAGTTCTGGTTAAGTGACTTAATCAGAGCCATACTGTATGTAAGTGGAGACTAAAAAAAGCAAAGAAAAAAAGGGAAACAGGATAAAGTTAGGGTTTGCTGAGAGCCTTAACACTCTCACTCTGTGCTATAGTGCCAGACAGTGGAACAAATTCCTTTAGGTATGAGACAAGCAAAAACAACAGACTTGCTAGGAAGCACTGCTGCCTCAGCCTGCCAAGAATGCCTCACTCCTGCATATTCATGAGGTGATGAGGTGTGGGAAGGGGATATAATGTCATACTTTCATCAGGGAGCTCTCTGTGCTGTGCTCAGAATGCCCAGAAGCACGTGGCAGTTCCCATCCAGAAACAGAGTACCTGAGCTGTCACACTACACATTTCATACATAATGACATTCTGAATCATGCAAGACAGACCAATCACAGTATTTATCTCATTGTAGCTCAGCAGTCTCTGTAGTTCCCTGAAATGTGCCAGGCATTCAGATAACAGTGGCTAGATACCATCACGGCACAAGATGGGAAACTCCAGGTCTATTGCAAACAATGACGTGGTTAGTGGAAGTATAACCACAGCATTCATGTTTTTGTAGGTAGCATGAAGGAGCAAAATTAATGAAAAATTAGGATTTGCTTACATTAGCAAGGTAGAACAAATTACTTACAGAGGTAGGTACTCTGAATACTGTGGATGTAGGTACAAATAGCCAGATAAAACAAGATAAATGATCCAGAATGTACATCAAGGTCCAAAAAGTAACAAATATATGCATTGGCTAACTCACATGTCAATATACTATTTGGAATGGCAATGGGCAGATATCCTTTACCTTTGGATATATGTGACAATTGCCATAAAAACTTCTTTGCGCAACACATTGTAATAATAGGACAATATATTTTAGAATATCATGCCAAGGACAATGAAGAACCCAGCCACTGGGGATGCACAAACCAGTGCATTTCTTTGTGCCAGTCCCAAGCCCAGATAAATGGGGAGGGTTGCATCAGGAAGGGCATCCAGCGTAAAACTTCGCCAAAACATTTCATGCAGACACCAAGAAACATTTTTATACCAGATTGGTCGAGGCCCGCCACCAGTGATGTTAGCCTACAGGGTGCTGGCAGAAATTGGGCTACTGTTGGCTGAAGGAGGAGAAGAGGCAGAAGACATGGCCGAAGGCAGGAAGAGAGGAGAAAGGCTAGGAATGTGGTAGTGAGGGTCAGAACTTTGAATGTTGGCAGTACGACTGGTATAGGGAGAGAGCTAGCTGATACGATGGACAGAAGGAAGGTTGGTATATTGTGTGTGCAAGAGACCAGATGGAAGGGGAGTAAGGCTAGGTGTATCAGAGGTGGGTTCAAATTGTTTTATCATGGTGTGGATGGGAGGAGAAATGGCGTAGAAGTTATTCTGAAGGAACAGTATACTGAGAGTGTTTTGGAGGTGAAAAGAGTGTCGGATAGAGTGATGTTTATGAAGCTGGAAATTGATGGTGTAATGATGAATGTTGTTAGTGCATATGCTCCACAAGTTGGGTATGCAATGGATGAGAAAGAAAAATTTTGGAGTGAATTGGATGAAGTGGTGATGACTGTACCCAAGGGTGAGAGAGTGGTGATTGGAGCAGATTTCAATGGGCATGTTGGTGAAAGGAACAGAGGGGATGAGGAAGTGATGGGTAGGTATGGTGTTAAAGGAATGCAGAAGGTCAGATGGTAGTGGATTCTGCGAAAAGGATGGACATAGCTGTGGTGAATACATATTTTAACAAGAGGGAGGAGCATAGGGTGACATACAAGAGTGAAGGAAGATGCACACATGTGGATTATATCTTATGTAGGAGGGCCAGTTTGAAGGAGATTGGAGACTGTAAATTGGTGACTGGAGAAAGTGTAGTTAGGCAGCATAGGATAGTGGTTTGTAGGATGATGTTGGTTATCAAGAAGAGGAGGAGGAGTATGAGGGCAGCACCAAGGATCAAATGGTGGAAATTCAAAAAGGGTAATTGTGAGGTGGAGTTCAGGGATGAGTTAAGGCAGGCACTGGGTGGCAGTGAAGAGTTACCAAATAGCTGGATAACTACAGCAGAGGTAGTAACGGAGACGGCTAGAAAGGTGCTTGGTATCACATCTGGACAGAGGAAGGACGACAAGGAGACATGGCGGTGGAATGAGGAAGTACAGGAGAGTATACACAGAAAGAGGTTGGCAAAGAAGAAGTGGGATTGTCAGAGAGATGAAGAAGGTGCATGGCAAAGAGAGAGGTGGCAAAGGCTAAGGATAAGGCATATGAAGAGTTGTATGAAAGGTTGGACATTAAGGAGGGAGAAAAGGACCTATACCGATTGGCTAGACAGAGGGACCGAGCTAGGAAAGATGTGCAGCAGGTAAAGGTGATAAAGGATAATGAGGGAAACATACTCACAAGTGAGGAGAGTGTGTTGAGGAGATGGAAAAAGTACTTTGAGGGGTTGATTAATGAAGAGAATGAGAGGGAGAGAAGGTTGGATGATGTAGGGATAGTGAATCATGAAGTACAATGGATTAGCAAGAAGGAAGTAAGGATAGCTATGAAGAGAATGAAGAATGGAAAGGCTGTTGGCCCAGATGACATACCTGTGGAAGCATGGAGGTGCTTAGGTGAAATGGCAGTGGAGTTTTTAACCAGATTGTTTAATGAAATCTTAGAAAGTGAGAGGATGCCTGAGGAATGGAGAAAAAGTATTTTGGTACCGATTTTTTTAAGAATAAGGGTGATGTGCAGAGCTGTAGTAACTACAGAGGGATTAAACTGATCAGTCACAGCATGAATTTATGGGAAAGAGTAGTGGAAGCAAGGTTAAGAAGGGACGTGATGATTAGTGATCAGCCATATGGTTTCATGCCAGGAAAGAGCACTACAGATGTGATCTTTGCTCTGACAGTGTTGATGGAGAAGTACAAAGAATGTTGGAAGGAGTTGCATTGTGTTTTTGTAGACTTAGAGAAAGCATATGACAGGGTTCCTAGAGAAGAGTTGTGGCATTGTATGAGGAAGTCAGGAGTGTCATAAAAGTATGTAAGAGTGGTACAGGATATGTACGAGGGTAGTGTGACAGTGGTGAGGTCTGCGGTGGGAGAGAGACAGATGCATTAAGATGGAGGTGGGGTTACATCAAGGATCAGCTCTGAGCCCTTTCTTATTTGCAATGGTGATGGACAGGTTGACAGAGATCAGACAGGAGTCCCCGTGGACTATGATGTTTGCAGATGACATTGTGATCTGTAGTGAGAGTAGGGAACAGGTGGAGGAGACCCTGGAGAGATGGAGATATGCTCTAGAGAGAAGAGGAATGAAGGTCAGCAGGACTAAGACAGAATATATGTGTGTGAATGAGAGGGAGGATAGAGGAATGGTGAGGATGCAAGGAGTAGAGGTGGCGAAGGTGAATGAGTTTAAATACTTGGGGTCAGTAGTTCAGAGTAACGGTGGGTGTGGAAGAGAGGTGAAGAAGACAGGATGGAGTGGGTGGAGAAATGTGTCAGGAGTGATTTGTGACAGACGAGTACCTGTAAGAGTGAAAGGGAAGGTCTACAAGAGGGTAGTGAGACCAGCTATGTTATATGGGTTGGAGACAGTGGCATTGACAAAAAGGCAGGAGTTTGAGCTGGATGTGGCAGAATTAAAGATGTTAAGATTTGCACTGGGTGTAACAATGGTGGACAGGATTAGGAATAAGTATATTAGAGGGTCAGCCCAGGTTGGAAGGTTTGGAGACAAAGCCAGAGAGGCACAATTACGTTGGTTTGGACATGTGCTGAGGAGGGATGCTGAGTATATTGGGGAAAAGATGCTAAGGATTAAGCTACCAGGTAACAGGAAAAGAGGAAGGCCTAAGATAAGGTTTATGGATGTGGTGAGAGAGGACATGCAGGTGGTTGGTGTGACAGAGCAAGATGCAGAGGACAGGAAGAAATGGAAACAGGTGATCTGCTGTGGCGACCCCTAATGGGAACAGCCAAAAGAAGATGATGATGATGCCAAGGACAGTGAAGATGACTACACCACCTACTGCAACACAGAAAGGGGACAATATAGGTATGATATACACAGTGAATGACCTGTATGTCTCTGGCCATATGTGTTCTATACTAGTATGGACACATCTGGTAATAACATTTGTTGTGGCCAAGGAAGATGTACCCATTACATCACATTACATTTGCTTAACAACAGAGTGAGAAAATAAGCCCATCAAATTAATCCTTTAAGTGCATTCACTATTCTACCTTCCTCCATCACTACCTTCCCCCTTACTTGTTGCCACCTATCTCATGCCCCCTTGAATCCCTCCAAGGATTCCCACTCCACAAACCATTTCTTTAATCCACTCCGTGGATCCACAACCTCCTCTATGAAAGTAATATTTCAAATACGATTATTGAAATACCTCATCTCTACAGTCTACTGCCTGTCCTTCTTCTTTCCTCCTCTACTTCCCTTCCTGTTTAATATGACCCCAACATATTCCTCTTTCTGGTCATATACTTTCCCTTCCATCCCATGGCAACCATCTGGTGACCTTTATTTGAAGTATTTCCAGTATCCTAATGTTACTCTCCTTGTATAATCTCTAAAATGTATCCTAGTGCTCCAGGGTGGATATATTAGAATGCCCCATTTGCCATACAGGGATAAAGTCCTTACTATGGGCCAGACAAGCTGGGTTTGATTAGTGGCTCAGGCAGATTTTGGAGCTAGTAAAGTGATTTTTAGCATGTTTATCCTAAAGGGAAGGGATGGTGCAAGCTGTATAATTCCACACTTTCTTGGAGAAAGAATGGCAACACAAGGATGTCCCTAGAATAGAGATTTGGTCACAGAGCCACACGGGCAGTAGACCTCATGGTGCAAGCACAACCACATACATTTACAAGTGTGGGTACAGTAGTTCCTTCTATTACATATATCATTCATCCCCTACCGGGGCAGAGGGTAGAGGCAACACCCCATACTGCCATTGCCAGGCATCAGTGAGAGCCTAAAGCACCCTCATGACTGCATACATGATGCCCCCTGAAGATCTCTCTTGTCTCCTCTGCTGTTGTCCAAGGTTTGATATTCTCCACCTCCATTTGCTTACTCTGAACAAGCCATTTAATCAGGCAGTGTTTTGGGGCAGTTGGGAAATTGGACTAGGCACCTTAGTGGTTTCTTAGACCGCATGCCTAGTAATTACCTATGAACCCATAAGGAGAAGCTGAATGGTCAGCAAACATGAGGCAAATACAAGATAGGAAAAAAGCTGTTTAGATGAAAAAGGATACATGGGGTAATGGTAAACTGAATACAGTACTGAGAGCAGTTTCATTAATTTGCAGATCTACATGGGCCATGAGCTTAAAATGTGTCTGATGTTCACACTTTCACAATTTTGAGATTTTTCACTGATCAAAAAGGATGTGGGACAATTTTACAGTTAAGATTTTTTATACGTTTTTGACTCTCTCTTTGCCTGTAAAATCATTTTTCCTTAACAGTAAATCATAGATACCTAACAAAGTTTATCATGTAGCAGACACTCTGTTTACTACAGCAGACTGTTGCAGTGATATCATATATTGCTATTAAATAGTCTTTATGAATGGATGCACAGCTACAGAAGCATTTGTACTGAGCTAAACAAAGCAAACATAGGCTGCTCAAGGACTAGAGGCCATCATGTGATAGTGTCTTCCTTTCCAGGAAAATAAAACTTGCTTTGTAGACTGACTATAACTATCTTGCTCCTGCAACTTTAACTAATGAATTAATTAGTAAAACACAAGATTAAATGCAGTTGTAGGCGCTGTTCTCCAGTAACTATAAAGGTTTTCCTCTTAATAAAATGTGGAAACTCAATTTCAATAAATTCAAGGTCCAGGTCCAACAGACCACTAGGTAAAACATTTCAAGACACCAATTTATTTGAAAAAAAAAAACAGACTAATCTTGACTTCTAATAGGCTGGCCATTCATTGACACTAATTAACATTGAGGTAATGCTGAACCAAACCTTTGGTAATTTACACTTGAATGTTAATACAAAGTTGTAGAGGTTCAGAGGAATTCATGATCTTAACATTTCATAATTTTGTTTCCAACTTATATAAATGTTGTAAAAATTAAATACAAGTAAAATCATCAAATAAATTGTGACAGGAAATACTCATTTCTTATTACTACATTAGTTTGGTGTATAAATACCAATAAATATATAAAAATATAAAAAATATATATATAAAATGTATGTAAAATATATATATAGTATAAAAATATTGTATGTTAAAACCACATTTATTCTTGTACCTTAAATAGTGTTAACAACTATATTTTATGCTACACCCTTAATAAAAATAAAATATATTATATGTACATGCTCCATAAGGACTGAATCTAAATATTTTATTTATTTATTTATTTGTTTACATAAGTTACAACCGTTAACCATCTATCGATGTCTCTTTGGGTCATCAGCGAGAATCTTAAGGGCTGGGTCGATGGATATGTGGTCATTCAATCCATAATTTCCACATGCGTCCAACCTTAACTGCCAAACCATCTCCCTAAATTCCAGTTTGGTTTCCCAATCCCCCCTCTCTCTTGCTTCACCACCTCTTCTAATATCCAAAATTGAAAATCTGCATCTATACATATCTGGGTATGTCTAAATAAGGCATTGTTGTCGTTCATTTTGATAATATCTCTATTGTGTTCATATATACATGCCCTTAAATTACGTTCAGTTTTCCCTATGTAGTATTTCAGACATTTCTTACAGTAACTCAAATATACCACCCCTTTTGTGTAACAACTGTAGTATTTACTACCTATCAATTTCAAATTTATATTTGGTAGTTCCAATTCTTTAGTGTCTGCCATAAAAATACATTGTGCACACGTACCACATCTAAAAGTACCATATTTACTACTTGCTCCACTTGGAATGTTTTTCTTTTTCTCAAGTATATTTTTCAAATTTCTGTTCTTCCTAAAAGCATATCTAAGTGGTAATTGGAAAACACCTGTCTTATTAGACATTTTACTAAACATTCACCATGCATCGTTGATGCATTTTTTAATCCATCTGACACCATTAAAGTGTGTCAAAACCAAAAAAGGAAGTTTCTCTTCCTCATCTTTTCTGGTGCTAAACGTATTTTCTACCCCAATAGTACCTATGTTTGTTAGTAGGGGTTTGTATAATGTATCCAATCTATCTGTTACAACTTTTTTGTTTGATTCAATCATGTGGTCAGGATATCCCCTTTCCTTGAACATATTGTGTAGTATTTCCATTTCTTCCATCAGTTCTGTTTTGTCAGAAGTCATTCTAGCTACTCTAATCATTTGTCCTTTTATTATATTCATCTTTGAGTGGTAGGGATGGTCACTCTTAAAATGTAAAAAAGAATTTGAGTAACATTCCTTCCGAAAAATTCTAGATTTGAATTTTTTATTTATTCTATCTTTTGTCAATTTAACATCCAAATAATGTATTTCTTCTGAGTCTGAATCGTAAGTAAACTCGAGAAATTCCGTACTCTGATTGATGTGTGTAATAAATTTATTAATTTCATCTTTGGGTCCGTCCCACAAAATAAATATATCGTCCAAGAATCTATAATAGCCTACAATATGTTTGTAAAAAGTAGAACTAAAGACAAAATGTTTTTCCCAGAATAACATTATAATGTTTGCGTAAATGGGGCACAGGCAGATCCCATGGCAACCCCATCTGTTTGGTGGTATAAATCTCCTTGAAAATAAATGTAGTTATACTTCAAAACAAGTTCCATATTTTCCATAACTAGCTTAAAATCATCACCTGTAAGAATTTTCATCTCCACTATCATATTTTCAAACCATTCCAACCCAATTTGGTGTGGAATGACCGAAAATATATCTCTCACATCAATTGTCAAAAAAACAATACCATCCCTGTACTGGGTGCCACCTATTTTAGATAAGAAATCCCATGAATCTATTAAAATGTGTGGAAATTTCTTATAAAATTCTTTTAGTTTAATGTCCACAAAAATTGCAAGCGGTTGTGTTTTTGAACCTTGTGAGGACACAATTGGTCTTAAAGGTGGACTTTCTTTGTCCTTGTGCACCTTAGGTATACCAAATATTGCTGGAATAACTGGTTTTGTTACTCTTAAAAAATTGTATAATTCATTGTCTATTAGACCTTGTAGTAAATTGTCTTCTAAAATCATGTCTATTTTTCTGTAAGAAATATTCACTTCATTCCTAATCATAAAAGATGTTATCTTTCAGTTTCAGTGCAGCAATACACAAAATGTCTAAAACTAGGGAACTTTCTGTATTGTCTTGGAAGTGTTTTATTGTTTTATGACTTCCACCATTTGCCAAAGATCTGAGGAAAATCCCTCTCTGTATTTCCATAGGTGGATACTAAAAAATGCTAGCTTTCAACATTGGGGGGTTTACATGGGATAGAGTCAGTTGACAAGAAATTATGTCATTCTGCAAGCTATGCCAGCAGTAATATTTGAGATATTAATTTAAGAACTCTCTGAGAGAGACAGAGCACTCTGTGGTCTGTCTTGGACCTGACAAGAAGACCCATTCACCACACATTTGCCTTGCTGTTAAATAAGTTATTAGGGTTAGTAATTCTCTTAGATACAGTCAGGAATATAGCAACGCTTAATTTAGATGTTTATCTTTATTTATTTGAGACTGCATTGCAATGTTGTTTGAAATATTTTCTGTGATTTTGAGTTCTGATGTTACTGTGATTATATACTGAGTATTTTATTGTTCTTTTATTATTTATTATTAAATATATTTAAACCTTTCATTGTGGCTGCTCTGTCTAGAGATATTTAAGTTTTGAGAGTACTTGCATATTTATTTGGTGACATTATGTAGTCCACTCCTAATAGCCTTGCTCTTGGTCAAACTATCATTTGTATTAACTGTAACATTACACTGTAAGATTGGGCATTCTTTGTTAAGGGCCTTAAAGTAGCTGATAAGGGGTTCTGGTGGCAGTGATAACTACCTTATAGTCTGGCCAGAAGGGGGCATATCTATTAAACCTATGCCAGCTTTCCCCAGGTGTGTGTGTGTGTGTGTGTGTGTGTGTGTGTGTGTGTGTGTGTGTGTGTGTGTGTGTGTGTGTGTGTGTGTGTGTGTGTGTGTGTAAATCAAATCTCCAAGAGTGTGTGTGAAAGCTACTTGGGCAGGGACACAAAGCACTAGTTGGACAGACAGAGTGTTGGAGGACTTGGCTTAGAACCCTGGCCAAGGACTCAACTCTATAACTGTGCCAGTGTGGAGTCTTATTGGCGATCTGGAGAAGGAAAGAAACCAGCTTCAGACTGACTGTGGTCTCTGTGTGCTCTTAAGGGAAATTGCACTTGATGCAGAGAGCTGCATCTGGAAATACTGTGTGTGCCTGTCATCCTCCCAATGTACATCCCCCCCTATTGCTAGTGGTGAGAATTGTGGCTCCTTGATTACTGGTTCAGTGGTGCAGAGTTACATGCTAATAGCCTTTTTGGTGTAAACTTTATGATTCTGATTTCAGCCTGTCCATGGGATGCCATTATTTTACCATAACAGGCTCTCTGTCATGCACTATTTTGAAAAGATAAGCATGTACTCAGAGGTATCAGTTATCCAGCACAGTCTTTTTGTTTATCCCCTGGGAGATGAGTCAAAAGATGAAGAGTGTATGGAATACAGATGATCGCCATACTCGAACTGCTGCAGTCACACCTGAACTGCTGCAGTCACACCTGAACTACAGCAGCCTCACCTGAGCTACAGCAGTCAAACCTGTATACAGCAGTCACAACTGACTTGCAGCAGCCACACCTGAATTACATTAGCCACACCTGACATGCAGCAGCCACACCTGAACTACTGCAGTCACACATGAACTACAGCAGTCACACATCAATTACAGCAGCCACATCTGAACTACAGCAGTCACACCTGAACTACAGCAGTCACACCTGAACTACAGAAGTCTATTTAATCACAAAAGGCAGAATGTGCTGTGATAGAATATATCCTATATACATGTCTGAAACCACCTTGTCATACTTCAATGACTATAAAGATCCTATCAAGAAAATGTCATTATGTATCATAATGCAGTATTTATTTCAAAAGATTGCAGGGAAATTACATAAAGCAGCAATGGTAGTTGGCTTACACATATAACATTAAGACGTGTTGTACAAGTATCACATGTGCACATGAAAATAGACTGTTCACAATGGTATAATATGCATGGATACCATGTGTAAAAGATATGCATCAGTGGCTAATGTGGTCATGCTGATGGACAGTCAATTTTATGATAGCTACATAGCAATGAAGACTCTAGCTAGGCTGGGTCTTTTTTGCAGACATTCAAATAATGGTTTGTAGCAGGCAGTATAAGAGTACAGCCACACATGTCTGTTTTTAATTTACTAGCTGGTTATAGTTCCATTAAACACAAAAGTCATATTTAAGGAGAAACCTAGTATTGATCATTTTTTATTTTATTAATATTTTTATAACTTACAAGAAGTATTAAGTTATTAAATATATTTTATAACAATGTAAATATCAAATAAATACAAAAAGTCAAATAAACAAACTGTTTACAATATATACAGAATGCCCAAAACCAAATTATATGTATATGGCACAAACTGTGATTAAATTGCAAATAATTAATATAAGCATAATTATGATGAAAATTTTAATTGAGGTCTAACACTTTCAACCAGGAATTTCCCTTACGATTGTTAGAAAAATTGATCTTCTTAGTTGTTGTTGTTTCTTTAATAGCAGTGCCTTTCAAAAAAGCAAGAAATACTTCAAACTGCAGTTCTGAAGTCTTCTTCCACTTTCTTGTGATATTTTTCCTAGCTACACCAAGAATTGTCCAAGTTAAATAATAAAAATCTTTCTTTGAATTTTTAATTTCTAAAACATTAAATAAAACTAGTTATTTGTTAGTGTGAAAGAATAAGACTATAGAGCTTTTAAAAATCTTGAATCTTTTCCCAGAGCTTAGATAACATGGGACAATCATAAAACATGTACGACCAGTTGGCATTACAGTATTTGTTTACATCCCCAGCATTCAGGTTCATCTTTTTTTTTTAAATTTACAACTCTTAATAGGAGTCACAAAAGCTCTGTATATAAATTTCCAAATCAATACCCTCCAATAAAGAGACCAAGATGTGTTTTTAATAGAAAGAAGTTGCTGTTTGTTTTGCTCATTAAAGATATTTGGTGCTGTCTTGTAATTTAATTCCAGAATTTATCATTGACAATTTTTAAGCTGCTTGCCAAGTGTCTCACATTAGGCATATAGATAGTGTGGGAAGGAAACCCTAGTAGTAGTTAAAGCTTATTAGGATAACCACTAGCGTTCAATGCTTTCATACATGTTGCAGAATGAATGGCCAGCATAACAACCTACAGAATTGCTGCAACAGTAAGAAAAACTCAACTTTTGCACTGAGTTCTACCACAATCAAATGGAAATGGTTGTTGCTTGAAGGGGAAAAATTCTCTGCAGCCTGCCATATGAATGTGGGGACTTGTCACCCCCACCCAGCATATTAATTGCTCCTTAGCATTGTTCTCTGTCTCTTATTTTTTGAAGTCGCGTGTTTTCTGTTTTGCCATTCAAGCTACAGTTTTGATCCCTAAATCCATTATATACAGGCCACATTATACCTACAGTAGTAAACATGGTAACTGGCATTTTTAGAGTCAGACAGATCTATGGTAACTTATTTTTAGAGGGTTATGTAGAGGCCTGGAACAGTTTAGTACCCAACATCCAACAATGTCATGCATTGTGAATCCTAAACATGGGTAACAGAGGAGGACAGAAGGGGTATTAAGCGGTTGCACAGAATCCTAAAATAGAAAGATGAGGTTACAGAGGTCATCCCCTAGTCTACTACAGGAAAATAGTGAGATTATATGGGTGTCAGATTAAGGGAACCACATCTGAAAAGGAAATAAGAACTTATTTTGTCAAAAAGGTTGTTAACCCAATGACCGTGACAGTAGTTGATAGAACTGGAGTTGAGATAAAGTAGTCCAGAGGGGTAATGGCAGCAATGCAAAGGAATAGATGACAAAATGTAGAGAAGGTACATAGCTGGGTGAACACAAAAACTTGAATTGTCTTCCATTGTCTGCATTCCTGTTATTTTTATCTGACTTTGCATATGCATCTTGTCTGTACCCTCGAGTAACGGCATCCATGAGTAATTGCAATGCACATGACAAACATATATGATTGACACTATTTAGCTGATGGCCAACTGTGCAATATACAATATATATAAATACTTACTGGTATTTTGGTACTCCTATCCAATTCTGTACACCTGTCAGACACCATTTTATGTTTGCATAAAGAAAAATCTTTACAACATACACAACGGTAACAAAATTGTACATTCAGTGCTTCAGGTCCAGTCAATCGCACAATGCCACTGACAGACAAATAGAAGAAGCCCACTTAAGGTAAATATTATTGTGAAAAGTCATGTGGCACTCTATTTGGTTATTACTAATACTCCATTATAAACCCATGCCATTTCATGCCACTGCCGCGACAGCCCTATTCACCTATATATATATATATATATATATATATATATATATATATATATATATATATAAATATCAAGCAGAGCACCTCTTTGGCCCTCTTCAAAAGGAACCTTGATGACCGGATGGGAGAAAGGAAATTCATCCCAGGGATCACGTCAGTCACCCTGCTAGACAGCGGTCCAGGGAAGTAAATAGTGTGGGAAGAAATAGCCAGGGAATTGTTATGGCTAGGCTTGTATAGGCCCTAGGGCTGATAGCCTAGTACTAACCTATGAACCTATATATATATATATATATATATATATATATATATATATATATATATATATTTATATAACAAACATAGACACACACACACACACACACACACACACACACACACACACACACACACACACACAGCACCTTTGTAGACATGGGGTAGGAAGGGACTCAGTCACTGTTAGTTGATGTACTAAAAGATTCTGGTAACCTCTGCCTTTCCCTTCACTGAAAGACATTGCAGATATGCCTACTTTTCTGTCTTATTGCTAAATGCCTGGTCCTGTGATTCAGACAAAGTATCACTGGCAAATTAACTTAAGTCACTTAAGTTTTCCTATTCAATAACAAAAAAGGAGCTCACACCAGTCGTGAGAATTTCTTATCTGTTTATCATATCTATTCACCGTAGTGCTTTTTTGTCTCTTGTCATGTCCTAGATTGCAGATATTCAATTGATCTTTCCCTTAACAGCCATTCAGAAATCTTTCTCCCTGATAAGGGGAGTGGATACTCTTACATAGCTGCTACGTAGCTGCTACTTTTTCCAAGTTTGCAAAAAATGGGTTGTATGTACTTTGCTTTGATGCTTCAAGGCCCTGCCTACATCATATGTATGCCTGTAACGGACACAGTAATGATGCTGTCAGCAGTATCCACCAACCTTTCATATTTAAAGAGCTTTGTCATTTGGCCTCCTTCCTTTGCATGCCCTCATTTTTCTGAGATGTAATATAGTTCTTCCTTTTAATACATTCACCTTCCTCTTTGTTACTAATAATAGGCATATTCTCTATTTTCTGCAATTATGTCTAAAACATCTCTAGGTATTTTAGAATGATAACTTTGCTTTAGCACTTTTAAATTTAAACTTTGATTAATTCAGTATGTTAAAAGGCACGTATGCTCTTTACTAAAGTGGTTATTTCAAAAACATGTTAGTAATTTCACAATTCTTACACAGCCTATCTGGACCTCGCCAAGGCCTTTCACACCATCCCCCACTCTGGAATCATAGATAAACTTACTAAGCTAGGCATTAATCCCTACGTCACTCGATGGGTTGCCAACTGGCTTACTGACAGAACCCAGACTGTAAAAGTAGCCGACTCCAAATCCAGCTCCAGACAAGTGACAAGTGGAGTACTTCAGGGATCAGTCCTGGGACCTCTCTTGTTTGGCATCTACTTCTCTGAAGTACAGGCCAACACTAAGGGACTCTGGCTAACAAAGTTCGCAGATGACTGTAAACTGGGAGCCATTATTGAATCCCCAAATGATGTGGATACTCTATAAAAGGGCTTTACAGAAACAGATGCTTGGTACCAGAGCCATGGGCTCAAGCTCAATCCCAAGAAATGTATAGTTATCCCC
The DNA here is from genome assembly GCF_019279795.1 of Protopterus annectens. Taxonomy (NCBI): domain Eukaryota; kingdom Metazoa; phylum Chordata; order Ceratodontiformes; family Protopteridae; genus Protopterus; species Protopterus annectens. Next base: position 1,102,174,866 of record NC_056745.1, on the reverse strand, counting down.
TTTGGGAAAAAACATGTACCTGTGAATTATCACATAGGTGGCAGCACACTAAACACCAAAAGTGTGATAAGAGACTTAGGGACACAGGTGGACAGTGGTCTCACCTTCAATAACCACATCGCCACAACAGTCAGGAAATCCTTGTATGTGACACACCTCATCACTAAGGGCTTTTCATCCAGAAAAAAGGAGGTCATTGTCCCACTGTACTCATCCCTCATTAGACCCATTATAGAATACAACGCCCCGTTTGGTATGTACCTCTCAAGACATCTGCAACAACTGGAAAGACCGCAGAAATACCTCATTAAAACAATCACAGGCCTAAAGCAGATGCCCTATGCTGACTGCCTTAAAAAACTCCAGCTATACTCTGTTGCATATCATCTACTTCAAGGTGATCTCTGCTTAACATACAAGGCCATGTCAAACCCAGAGCTGTTGGACATGCTACACTTAAAGAAATCCCAATCCCTCAGAGCCACACGATCCAGGGATCTAAATCTTGTCATCACAATAAACAAAACATGCTGGAGGGATAGGTTCCTGAACCAGAGACTCCCCAGACTCTGGAATAGACTGCCCATACATGTCAAACAGAGCGCCTCTTTGGCCCTCTTCAAAAGGAATCTTGATGATTGGATGGGAGAAAGGAAATTCACCCCAGGGATCATGTCATTCACCCTGCTAGACAGGGGCCCAGGGAAGTAAATAGTGTGGGAAGAAATAGCCAGGGAATTGTTATGGCTAGGCTTGTATAGGCCCTAGGGCCGATAGCCTAGTACCACCCTATGAACATGAGCTGATGATTTTTTATAAATGTTTATTTTCTGTTTAAAATACAACTGAGATGGTGACAAGAACCTGCTATTAATATAGTTTATCTTTTTTTTTTCTCTTAATTCAAAAAAGAAGGTGATCAATTTGCATCCAGCCTGGTACTACAACTTCCGTGTTACCATGGTATCCTGGGGCGATCCTGAACGCAGCTGTTGTGACAGTTCAACAATAAGCTTCATTACAGGTGAGAAAAATGTGTATTTTATTGTTTTAACAATTTTCTAACACCCAGATATTGTCAAAATATTTCATGTCCTTTCTTATCATTGTTGCAGTATTCTTAGCTCTTATGATATCCTTCTAAGGATAGCCAAACATCCGGCCAGCATATCAAAACCTTTACACCTTCCGGGTGCCATACATCAGACATATGTCCTGCATAAGGTGTACATATATATATATATATATATATATATATATATATATATATACATGTGTGTGTGTGTGTGTGTGTGTGTGTGATGTATGAGTACCTAATCCTCAGAACTTCTTTGCCACCAATCTGAATGCTAAGTTTGAATTCAATCTGCAAGCCATTCACCAAGTTAGTCTACCAAGCCTTCTAAAGATAAATGACCCATTGGGGGTCTCTTCTTTCCTTTTTTTTTTTCTTTTACCTTTAGGGAAAATGTGAGGGTGGGAGGCAGATTCCCCATTAAGATAAACAAGAACAGTGCCTTTTTTGTTTGGGTGGTAACTATGAACATAGTGTGAGATCTGTCAGACATTTTTCCCTAAGACTCTCTGCAGTCGTCTGTCATCTCTTTCCATTTCTTTGGACAACCACTTTTTGAAATGTTTGGTTGAGGGTACCATGGTCAAATTTGCTCACCCCAAAATTCAGCTTCTGTTTAAAAAGAGAGCCAAATGCTGCTGTCCAGCCTCAACCAAATGTCTCCATTGGGTTGGATGAAGAATCAGAGGACCATCCAGTGCCACTGTCAGCTCCCTCTGCTGCTACCTAGTCATAGGCTGGCATGGAGCTGGCTACTTGCATGTTCACTGAAGCTGTACCTACAAATGTGGTACATATGTGAAGTGGAATCCATGACTGATTATGTCAAAGAGGCCTAGAAGGATTCCCCAAATATTTATTAGGGAAGTAGTGCTTGGAACCCTGATTGAATCTAGGTAGGGGCCTCAACCTCCTAGATGTGTTAAAGCTCATGATCCTTTGAATACAAAGGAGAATACTAATCATGCACCCCCTTTGGTTAAGGATCCCAACAAAGAATGGCAGTATCTTACTCAGGGGCTTTTCTGTGCTGTAATGGCTATGAAGTCCCCTCAGGGGTCATCTGTTCCTGCTTCTGTTCCCTGGTCTTCCACTCCTTCTAAATGCCCTTGGGACTCTAATTCCTCTGATGAAGAGTTAGACTCTGGTGAGGAGTCAATGGTCTACTGCTCTCAGATCCACTCTCCCTTGCCCTGGGGTCTGAGGAAAAGGATTCTCTTTCTCCTGGATCTCCTACGGAAGAATTGTCTTTTGGGGATGTGGTGGTTCATATGATGGAACACTTTAAGTGGGACTGTTCCCACATTTCTGATGTTCAAAAACAATATTATGAACTTTTGCAAAATGATTCTCCTCAACCTTCTGCAGTTTCTAAAGTGCTGGCTGCCCTTTAGTATACCCTCACTCCAGCTTCTCAGGCCCCTGATTCTCAACCTCCTGCCCCTAAGAAACTAAACAAGTTCTATAAAGTTCCTGACGCTCAGAAGTTTTTAAACAAAGATCCTTCATCTGATCCTGTTGTTACTTCTGTAAACATTGGTAAACCATCCAGGTTGTTGTTTTCTAAGCTTTTGCCTTCTGATAAGAACTGCCGTGAAATGGACAAGTATGGTAAACAAGTTTATGCATCTGCTGCCCTAGCATTCAGGCTTATTAATTACCAGAACCATATGACTAAGTATGTCCTGGCTCTTCTCTCCCAACTTGGGGGCATTCTGACATTTCCCCTTTGAGCTGTGCTTCTGAGGTGGCTCATCATTCACTTAAATGCAGTTATGATGCTACTGATGCCTCCTCTAGGGCAGCTGCATCTGGATCTATAATGAGGAGGTATTCTTGGTTACACCTACAGGCTTTGCCTGAAGACATCAAGGTCAAATTATTGGATTACCCCTTAGACAACCAGAATCACTTTGGCACTGCTGCTGCACTTGAATTGTTTCAGACCCTTCTGGATAACAGTAAAGTTATGCAAGATAAGATTTGAAACAAATGTTTGCCTCTAATGTTTCTAAGTTTCAGAGTGGTTATCCCTCTAAGCCTCCCTTTGTATGGAGGAAGCCTAAACAGCTTCCAGGGGCAGGAGAGCTTCTAGGAGACTTTTTCCAGACAAGCTTATTCAGGGCTGTAAGAGTCAAAATCCTTCTTTCTCTGACAAATTTGCTTCTGTCTGCCATTCAGCTCCTACCCTTCAACCAGATTTATGTGTCCCTCAGGTTCGTTCTTTCCTTTGTTTTTTGTCAACAAATAACCACTCTCATGCCTTCCTCTGCCTCCTTATCAGCTCTGAGATTTTCCTTTGGTCCTTCAGGATCTGGTGGTACAGGGAACCAGCATACCTCTCTCCTTGTCTCAGCAGGGAACATATTTTCATGCCAGGATGTTTCTGGTTCCCAGTAAGGAGAGGTTGTGGAGGCCCATTCTAGACCTGTTTTTTCTCGAGGTTTGCTCTTTCAGAATGCTGTTTCTTCAGACACTTTTCTCTCTGTTTCTTCCCCAAGCCTGTCTAGTATCCCTGGATTTGAAGGACACTTACTTCCACATTTCTACTCACCCTTTCTTAGGAAATGTTTACATTTTCCCTCTCATTATTAGTTTTCTGTTTTACCTTTTGGTCTTTCTACATCTCCAAGGGTGTTTACCAAATGTCTTGCCCCTGTGCTAGCCTTCTGCAGACTTCAGAGAATACAAGTGTTCCATTATTTGGATGAATTTTTGATTCAAGCCCCCTCTCAATAACTCCTGCTTTCAGGATCTACACTTCACTACACTTTTGCACATTGTGGGGGTTCACCATCAGGCTCAAAAAGTCAGTATTGACTCCCTTTCAGGATCATAGGTTCATAGGATCATAGAAGGTTACTAGGCTATTGGCCCTGAGGCCCTTATATGCCTAGCCAAGAGTTTAGCCCATGTTTAGACAAGTCAGCACCCAAAGTCCCTGTCCAGCAGGGACACAGGTGGAATACCAGGGGTATATTTTCTGTTTCCCATCCAGTTATCCAGGTTGCGCTTAAAAAGAGATAATGAGGTACTCTGCTTGACATGGACAGGGAGTCTATTCCACTGATGGGGGAGTGTCTGGGACATAAATCTGTCCTGCCAACAAGTCATATTGATATAACAGACTGGGTTGAGGTATTGCGCATGGGTTGCTCAAGTGGAGCTTGACTTGCAGATATGCAGCAGTCCCATCAAGGCAGGGTCTGAGATTGCTTTATATGACAAACAAAAGGTCACCCCTGAGGAGCCTGTATGAAACTGAGTAGAAGGATAAAGCTTTTGGCCCTGGATTCTCCTGGTGAGGAACCTCTTTGGTCTTTACAGCTGCTGTATATACTTTGTGAGGTACATGCAGAAGGGGCATTGTACTCAATAATTGGCCTTATAAGGGAAGAATACAGGGATGTTATGACCTCTTTGTCCCTGGATGAAATACCCTTACTTATGAGGTGGGCCATGTAGAAAGCTTTCCATACAAAGGAAGCAACATGGTGGTCAAAAGTCAGGTTGCTATCAACCTGGGTGCCCAAATCCCTCACTACTAATTGTGTACCTAGGACATTGTTATTAATGTGCTAATATGTGGGGATGTCATTCTTCCCAAAGGGGAGGATTATGCATTTTTTGGCATTCGACTTAAGGCCATGTTTCTGGCACCAGTCATTTGTTTGAGTAAGACCCTCTTGGAGGATGTCCACATTACTTAGGGAATTGATGACTGCATCCAGCTTGCAGTTATCTGCAAATTTCATCAGCAAAAGTCCACTGGTTTTGGCCTGCACCATAAAGATCCATATCCTGAATAACAGAGGCCCTAGTACCAATCTCTGGAGTGCACCGCTCATTACGGGTCGACTACTTGAGGTGGATTCCCCTGTTTTGATTATGTAAGTTCTATCAATGAGCCAGTTTGCTACCCATCTGGTAACATATGGATTGATGCCTAGTTGAGAGAGTTTATCTACTATGCCCAAGTGGGGAATAGTGTCAAAGGCGTTGGCCAGGTCAAGGTAGGTGGTGTGCACCATCTTCCCCTCGTCCATAGCTTGGTGACTGTCTCAAAGAAGTCGACCAGATTTAACAGACATGACCTCCTCTTTACAAAGCCAAACTGTGTGGGCTCGAGTGTTTGGAGGTTGCCAATGTCCCTTTTAATGAGGTCCATGATAATCTGTTTCATGGCCTTGAAGATCAGGCTAGTTAGGGTAATGGGTCTATAATTTCCAAGATTGGTGGATGCTCCACTTTTGTGTAAAGGGATGACAGTGGCTGTCCTCCACTCGGCTGGGACAAAGCCGGTACTCAGGCTTCGGTTGAATAGGGTGCCTAATGGTGCTTCAAGTTCATGCCTAGATTCATGTAGGATGCAGCCAGGGATGTTATCTGGTCTCATCGAGGCTGTAGTTTTTTGCCTTTGAGAGGGCAGTGATGACCTGTTCCCTAGAGATAAGGGGTGGGGGCAGGTACTGGGGATGTCCTGATTTACTGATGGAGGGGACACAGAGGGGAGAAGTTTTTGCTAAATCTGTCAACCAGTAGATTGGGTATATCTACAACATTTGTGTATGTGGTGTCCTTGACCACCAGTCCTGAACAGATTTGGGTGCTTCCTTTGAGATTTTGGACATATGTGAAGAAGGCCTAGTAATTGCCTCTAGTAGATGTGGCCAGTTTGGACTTAAACTTGGCTTTAGAGAATTTCATTAGTGTTCTTATTTGCTTGTTCAGGGTAAGGAAAGATTGCTTCCAGTTAGGCACCTGCTTCTTCTTGGTCCTGTATAGTAATGTTTTCCTTTCATTATATGGTTTATTTATTGCAGATGTCCACCAGACAGGTTTACTCTTCCTTGCAGAGGATGACTTTGTCCTGTTGGGTATTCCTGATTCAATGCATCTATATAAATGCTCGTATAGTACTTTGGTGTAGATTTGGACATCGGTGCCAGTTTCTATGGGGGGGGGGGGCAGGGAAGCTATTTTTACCATCCTTCAGGAGATTATAATCAGCTTTGGAGAAGTTTTTTTGTTTGACCCTAGCTAGAAAAAGTGTTCCTGGGCTGCAGGATTCAGACCATTTGAATGTTGGCATTTCTCCTGCCTCCCAAGATCCTCTCTTTGACTGCTTATTTCCAGTCTCTTTTTCCTCTTCCAGTCCTTCCTGCAAAAGAATTTCTCTGAGCTCTGAGGTACATGGCATCCTATATTCCCATGGTTCCCTTTGCCAAACTCTACATGAGGAAATTTCAGTGGCATTTCGACTATTTGGCTGCAGCACTGCCACCCTCTGGAGTATCTGGTTCTTCTCTAGCTTTGTCTCAAGCTCATGCTCCACTGGTGGATTCACCAGATTTACATAAATCCAGGTCTGCCTTTTCAGGTTCCTCTTCCTACTCGGATGCTGTACACGGGTGCTTTTCATCATGGTTGAGGAGCCTCCTCCAACAACCTTGCATCCTAGGGTCTTTTGTCCCATCAGTATCTGGCAGATCATATCAACTTTAAGGAGATGAGCACTCTTCTTGTAGCTCTTTGGGTCTTTCATCCCCTTTGGGTTCGGGGTCTTCTAAACATTTTAATGATAATACCACAGTCATGTGGTACATCAGCAAACAAGGGAGCACAAAATTTTAACTTCTTTTCAGGATAGCTCTTCAGGTATGGGATTTTGAAGTCCACCTTCACTTGATTGGTTGGTCTATATTCCTTCAGAGCACAATCTTGTGATAGAATCTGAGCAGCTCCTCATGAATGGATGCTTCACAAGAAGGTGTTTCTGGACATTATACATCAATGGAGTACTCAAGTAAATCTTTTTGTCTCCCATCTAAACACAGAATTTCCCAAGTACTCTTTAAGAGTGCCAAGTGATAATTTAACAAAGATGATTCTTGTTAAAAAAAAAAAAAAAAAAGTGCCAATTCCACTGGCTTGGAAAGTGTATGCCATGTCTTTTTCTTGGGAGAGGATTTTTTTCTGAAGATCATATGGAGCAGGGAAAAAACGTTGCTGGTAACTCACTTTTGGCCCAGACAGCATTGGTTCCCCCTTCTCTTTTTTTCTAGCCAAGGGCAATTATCACAACTTACCTCAGGCTGGATTTTCTCACACAAGACGAGGGATCTCTCATTCACCCTCACTTGCCCACCCTTCAATTGACTCTTTAAGTGATAGGGTTTTGATTCCTTTTAGGCACCAATTTTCTGAGAAAATGCTTCAGGTGTTCTAGGAGGCCAAACACCTAACTACAAGAAATCATATGTGATGAAATGGAAGAAATTTTCTATTTTCTGTTTCAAGCATGACCTGGACACTTTACCTGTTCCTATGGTCCTTTCTTATTTGTGTGAGTTGTTCAATTCTGGCTTGGCATATTCATTTGTCAGCCATTTCCACTTGTCTGCCTCTGCACCCACCTCTGGCTTCTAGTTTGGAAGTCAAACAATTTTTGAAAGGCATCCTTCATATTCGGCTCCCAGGAATGCCTATCCCTGCTTGTTTGGAACTTAATTTTGTTCTTGAGAATTTGACCCGGTCCCCTTTTTCTTCTTCCCTACAACATTATACTTGGAAGACTGTACTGACGATGGCTCTTAAATCTGCCAAGATAGTCTCTGAACTTCAAGCAGTCATGGTGGTTACATTTGTTATGCTCAGGGTGGTTAATGATTTGTTATTAAATCAGTCCATTCATCTTTCTTTGTTTTCCCTTCTCCACAAAATCTTACTGAGAGTGTTCTTCCCACCTTGTATTTACAAAAAAACGCTCACTTAGACAAGACAAAACATATCAGGAAATCTGAGCAGTTTTTTTTTCCCTTCATGCCAGAAAATTGGGTTTGGCAGTATCTAAGTAAACTCTCTCCTTCTGGATTTCTAAGACCATTTCCTTTTTGCTATTCATTTCAGAGCAAGCAGCTTTCCTTTTCTGATTGTGCTCATTCTACTAGGTCAGTGACTTCATCTGGTGCTTTTTTCAAGGGTCTGGATACTAGATCCATCTTTGAAACTGTTACTTGGTCTTCTGTTCACACTTTCTCCAAAAAATTACTAGTTGGATGTTAGTTCTAGGGCTGGGGCAGGTTTTGTTAGGGTCATCCTTCGGATCTCGGAATAATTACTGATGACACATTTCAACAAAACTGAAACGGTCGAGCACACTTCCACGAAAGTCTGCAAAAAAAAAAAAAACAAACAAAACACATTTAAAAAAAAGTCAACATGTTTATGCAGGGGAGCAAGCCTCCCCTCCACCCCCCCATGTAGGGGGCTGTGCCCCCCACCCCACTTTTATATTCTCACTCCGAGATTGCACTACAGTGGAGAAAAGGAAATATTCCCTTATACCCACTGTACCGTGATCTCAGCAACAGCCATTCTGTCATGTTTTGTTTTTCTTTTGATCTTGAGTAAAGAATACTGCAACAGTGAAAAGTAGAACATCTACTGTTATGGTAAGTTCTTACACAACTGGACTTTTCTAAAATAATGGAATTAATTTAAAGCCATTTGTTAACCTGTTGTGCTGCAACCAAACTTGGGGAGATAAAAATGACATTTGAAATGTTGTTTGTAGCATTCTGCAAGATGAATAAATGAAGAGTTATCCATTTGTCTGAATATTCCCCATCTGAGCCTTCAAGTTATCAAGGCAGCATCTGTATGGAACACAGTTGCTCAAATTCATGGTCACTGCCATCATCAGAGTTTGGACCTTTCCCCAGCATACAGAAACCTCAGAGTAAATTATCTCTAATTGGAAAAAGCAGAGTGCACAGCTGCTGCAAGTAGGGAAGGGATCTGGTTTCCACATGTTAAGTCGTACATTACTTTGTAAATGAAGAATACAGCTCTTTCTCTCTTTCAGTGGTTTTTATTAACTACAGGTACACACGTGCAGGAGCCTCATGGAAAGTACCAGGGAGACTCCCAGAACAAGGAAATAAACATGTACTGGTAATAGTGCTGACAGTACAAAAATATGAAACTGAACCAATTAGATTATTACACAGGGCAATTAACCAATCAAAGGTTTACCCGTAAACATAAGACAATTCACATCATCATATCTCTAGGCAAAAAGAGAAAATCGGATGCACTTCCATAAAAGGCACATTTCCTGCTGTTAGGCAGATTCTTGTTGTTCAGCATTTTCTTCATTGTTCAGAGTTCATTCAGAGTTCACAATTCACATTACATTTTGCATACAGACTATCACATACTCAATTTCCTCAAACACATGCTTTGGCTGTTCATATTCTACAATCCCCCATTTGATGCTGTGTAAGCATCACCATTTAACCTATCATACATTTGTCCTAAATCTAACATAACCATGCTACTGGTCTTTTTATCATTGGAAAACTTTGTCATTTTATCGTTTACATTCATAGCTGCAGGCATATAAAACTTAGGCACTTTATTCACAGTTTTTGAAGACATTCATTTCAAAATCAATGCTTTGATAAGACAAGAAAAGCAACAATTGCTAATACTGCAATTAATAAAATCAGTTTCAACAGTCCACCTCCCCAACCTGAGAACAGGTTGGTTAACCAAGCCCATGTTGAACTATCAGCCTCTTTGGCCTCTGAAAATTCAGAAATTCTCTGAATCAGTTCAAGGTGACTTTCAATTCTGTGCTGATTGTCAGGAATAAACATGCAGCACTCCTCCTGGATTAAAGTGCAAGTTCCTCCTTTCACCACTAGGGTGAAATCGAGAACCATACGGTTTTGGAGTACTACAGCTCTCATAGCAGTCAGTTCATCAGTTACTAATTCTAGAGCAGAAAAGGTAGCATTGCTCAAAATTTCGAGCAGTTTAGATAACTTTCTCAGTTCCCAAACTGACTTCACTGCTCCGTATGACAGAATGATACCAGCCCATGATATGACATCATCACCCAAGTCCATATGGGATAGTCCTTTGATACTAGCATGAGATAAGTCATGATGATAGATCCAGGAAGCATTGACTTGACCTACCGGGTTGGTAGGCCTTTTGACATCTCGAACGTTCCGAATTTTTCCTTTAGGTAAAGTAGACACATGTCGAATAGCTGGAACTAGGTAACCCAGGAAACAACTGCCAGACCAGTTTCCTGGTAGCCATTTATATGCTTTGCTTCCGCACACAAAATAACTGTTTTCTACTTTAATTGTGATATTGATAGACTTAAAGCGATTCCCGGTATTCTGAAGTCCTTCGAATATTTTCCAGTAGACAGTTTCTATTTTCCGGGAAAAGTTAGCTATAGAATTCTTAACAATTCTTAATATAGGTGAAAAATCTGTTACACAACCCCATGCAGTACAGTTATATACCAAATTTTTGTTACAATGGCTCCACCCTACTCTGGATCCTACTCTGGTTTTATCAAGTCTTCGAAAGCACACAGTTCCATTTTGATGGATGGACAACTGTAATGCTACCTTGTGTTTTGAGACAACCTTTGATGTGTCATAGATCAGATTCATCCAAGTCTCTTCAATCCCTAAAGGGACTATATTTAGCATCAATCCCCCATGAACCGTAGGAATGGCAGTACAGATCCAGCAATTGGAGACATTAAGGGATGGTGCATAAGCATATTTTATTGCTTGGTAGGTGTTGAATTGTGGATGCCACACAGTTCTTTTGGCATGAGGTATGACCGGAGCAGGAAATAGAAATGGCCATAGTAAGAAGACGATAACTACAAAAATAGTCAACATAATAGTTATGCAGTACTTCTGTGGAAATGGTGGTTTTGGTTGGATTTTTGTGTAGGAATGCAGAAGTGTCCCAATTGGAGAAATGTCAGTCATCATCAGGTACTGGGACAGTATGGCTTCTAGTTCAAGAAGCAATAGGTGAAGAATCTGGAGCTGTAAAAGGTAAAGGTGTTTGATCTTCGGATGGGATGACTTTCTTAACGTGTGATATATGAATCCAGGTAGGTGAGCCTTGTAATCATACTGCTGAAGATGTTGTCAATAGAACCAGATAGGGCTCCTTTCAATGAGGTTGCAGTGCTGTTTTTCGGGAGAAAGACTTGACATATAACCAATCTCCTGGTTGCAGTTCAGAAGACAGGAAAAGATCAGGATTATGTTGTGCCACTGCTACTTGGCGGTGATAATTCTGTAAGAAAGAAACAAGAGAAGTGCAATATACAATAACATCATGATCAAAGGCATCATACTCAGAAAAGGGTGGTGGTGGAGTCATGGGCATGCGCGTAGGGCGGCCCATGAGGATTTCATGAGGAGAAAGACCTTTAGTAGGATGTACTTGTGCTCTCATAGAGAACAAAGCTAGAGGTAAGGCCTGTACCCAAGTGAGGCCTGTTTCAGTAGTAATTTTTGCTAGTCTGGTTTTCAGTGTTTGATTAATACGTTCGATAATGCCAGATGCCTGCGGTCGATATGGGCAGTGAAATTTTAAAGTGATACCCAACATAGTACACAGTGAGTCAATTAACTGAGCTGTAAAATGTGTTCCACGATCTGAATATATATAACAGGGAACACCAAATCAAGGTATAAATTCATAACAAAGTTTCTTAGCAACTGATATAGCATTGTTCTTTACACATGGGTATGCTTCTAGCCAGCCAGAAAAAATATCAACAACAGTTAAAACATATTTAAAATGAGCACATATTGGTAATTCAGTAAAATCCCATTGCAAAGCGCAAAATGGTCTCAATGGTTTTGGCAAGGGTTGTGCGGGAGCCATTGTGCCTTTTGAAATATTGTACTGCAAACAAATGGAGCATGTGCTCACAAAGTGCTGTACAAAAGCAGAAAGCCTTGGGGAAAACCAATCCCTTTGGATTTGTTTTATTAAAGCTTGTACCCCAACATGGGCTGGCAAATGATAAGCTTTAATGAGAGAATTTAGAATGGATATAGGGCAGACCAATCTGCCATCTGGATGTTTCCAAAGTGAATCAGAGCATTTAAAACAATTGTTAGTCAGCCATGTTCTTCTTTCTGATTGTGAAACCTCATCCTGTAAAGCTTTTAACACTGTATTATCAAAAGTTGTCATGGATTGTAATGGCTGCAAAAAGTGACCCTGAAAAGTTTGTGAGAAAGCAGCCTGTTTAGCTGCCCAGTCAGCAAAATTATTGCCCTTACTTTCGAAAGTATCATTGGATTGATGGGCTGCGCATTTAACAACAGCAATTTCAGAAGGTAACAATAAGTCTTGTAATAAATTGTAATAAATTATTGATGTAAAACGATTTTTAATGGGTGTTCCGGAAGATGTTCGGAACCCCCATTCTTTCCATAACATACCAAAATCATGTACAACACCATGGGCATAACGGGAATCAGTATAAATGGTAGCTATTTTGCATGCATTTGATAATGCCACTAATTCCGTGACCTGCGCGGAGGCACCTGTAGGTAATCGTGCTGATCGCAATACTTCAGTCGGTGTACAAACTGACCAAGCAGCTTGGAATTCTCCCAAGTTTGTTCTTAAACAGGATCCGTCAACGAAAAGAACTAAATCAGGATTTTGTAAAGGAGTATCATATAAATTTAACCTAGGAGAAAGAACAGAGTTAACTACTAGTACACAATCATGTGGTTCACCCTCATCTGAGGTCGATATTAAAGAAGCTGGGTTTAGTGGTGGGCAGCATTTAACTTGTAAAGCGGGATTACCCATTAAACTTATTTTATACTTAGTAAGACGTGCATTTGAAAAATATTGTGTTTTGGTCTTCAGAAGCAACGCTTGAACAGCATGTGGGACTACTAATACCGTGTCATGGCAGCTGCTGCCACAGCCCGTAAGCAAGCTGGGTAACCAGAAGCAACCAGATCCAATTGAGTGCTGTAGTAAGCAATAGGTCGGTAACCTCCAGTACATTGCTGAGTTAAGAGGCCTAGAGCAGTTTTATTCCATTTGCAACAAAAGAAAACAAAAGGTTTTGAATAGTCCAGTAATCCTAAGGTAGGAGGATTTACCAGGGCCGTTTTGATGGCCTGGAAAGCCTCATCGTGCTGTGATGTCCAGGGTAGCGGGTCTGTAATGTCTTTTTTTAAAAGTTGCAGCAGAGGGGCTGAAAGTTTCGAAAAATTAGATACCCACTGTCTGCAGTATCCCACTAGACCAAGGAACCCTCTAAGTTGTCTCTGAGTTACAGGTTGTGGTGCATTTTGAATGGAACTGATTCGGTTAGGGAGTATTCGACGAGAACCCATTTCAGTAATGTGTCCTAAATACTGCACTTTATCTTGACAGTATTGTAGTTTATATTTATTTACTTTAAATCCTCGTGCAGCTAAAAAATTTAATACTAAAAGGAAATCTTCCTTACATGAGGTACTGTCTGGAGAGACTATAAGTATAGTGTCCACATATTGAACTAAAACTGAACGTGACGGTAATTGTAAATCTTGTAACTGTCTATGCATCTCCCTTGAAAATAAAGTTGGGGATTCTACATACCCCTGGGGCAATCGAGTCCAAGTATACTGTTGCCCTTTGTAGGTAAAAGCAAACAAATATTGACTATTAGGATGTACTGGAATAGAGAAAAAATCCGATGAAATATCTATTACTGTAAAATATCTAGCTGTAGGTGGGATACAGCTTAAAATAGTAGCTGGGTTTGGCACAGTTGGAAAGACAGGCATAACTGCTTTGTTAACTTCCCGTAAGTCTTGTACAAATCTGTAAGCTTGTTTACCAGGTTTTTTCACTGGCAATATGGGAGTGTTACAAGGGCTTGTGGTGGGGTACTATGATCCCTTGCTGTTCTAGTGCAGAAATAACAGGGGCTATACCAGAGATAGCCTTAGCCGTCAGAGAGTACTGTGGTACTCGCGGCAACTTTGCACCTGGTTTTAGAGTTATTTTTACAGGGATAGCTGAAGTTAAAAATCCTACATCATTGTCATGAGTTGTCCATAAGTAAGAGGGTAGGGAATGTAAATCTTTATTTCTGTTAGATTCGGACTGAATACACATAGATTGTAGTGTTATGGCGTCATCCAAGGCTGCCAAAGTAGTATCCTGTTGGTCTGAAGGTACTTGGAGATAAACTCCATCAGCTGTGCAAAAAATGGTGGCCCCCATTTTGCAAAGCAAATCTCTTCCTAACAAGTTTAAAGGTGCTGAGGGTCCTACTAAAAATACATGATTATCCTGCAAAGGTCCCAAAGTTATTGGGACTGGTACGGTTTCAGAATACTCAATAGGTATACCAGAGACACCTACTTCTTTAGTTAGTTTGTTAGAAAGGGGAATATTCATGGCTGTTCTGCTAGTCAGCATAGATTTAGTCACCCTGGTATGAATCAGGAACGGATATGGTTTATTTTTAACCAGTAACATGACATGTGGTCCGTCCTAATCTACAGGAAGGAAAGGGTACAACTGCTGTTGTTTCTGTTCAGGGAACCTTCATTGCGGTTGCTGTCGGGGGTTTGGTGTCCAGTTAGAGTTCCATTGTTGTGACGCATCAGTATACAGTGCAGGTTGTTCAGCCAAGTATGAACACTCATTTTTCCAATGACCTGCCAGGCCACAATTGAAACACTCGGTCTGATTACTAGAATTCTGAGGTTGGGTTGACTGCGTACCTTGATAGTTTTCTTTAACTTGATTTGCTGGACCTTGACCTCTACCTCTCCCTCTTTCCCGCCCTCGTCCTCTACCTCGGTGACCGGGTTGGCCAAAAGCGTTAGACATTTGGATTTGTGCTTGTACTAATTTTTCCTGTAAATCCTTTTTTTCTTTAGCCAAATGGTCAGATAGGTGTTGTACTTGCTGAACTAACTCATGTAGGCCTAAACTAGGCCAATTCAAACATACCTGTTTTAATTTATCTCTCACTTGAGGGCGTAACCCATCCACAAAAGCAGCTGACAGCCTGCTTTGTGCTGGCCCTTCGGTGGGCTCTGGGTATCCGGAATATGCCTCAAAGGCGTCAGTAAGTCATTGTAAGTACTCATCTATAGGTTCATCTTCTTTCTGTATGATTGATTTAATCTTAGACCAATTGGGGGTAGGTGGCACTATGACGATGATAGCATCGACTGTTCACTGCCTGACTGCTTCAAAACCATTTTCCCCTTGTGTGTCATGTTTTGGTATTGAGATGGGGACATTGGCATGATCCCAGATACGTTTTATTACATCAGCTGGAACAGCATATTGGAGGATGGCTTTAACTTCTTCTATAGTAGGATTTTGTAAACAAATGTGTCCTGCTAATACGTGTTGGAATTTTGCTGGGTTATTATGAATAGGTGGAAGTGACTTAGTGATTGCTTGAAAATCAACTGCCGACCACGCCCTAGGTACGACTACAGTAGCTGGTTGTCCCGCATCTCTAGCATGTGCTGGATTTGGAACCTCCCTCAATGGAAATACTCCTTCTTCGTCTGATGAGCTTGTGCTCGAATCAGAAGTAAAGCTTTGATGAGATTTATGTGGACTAACGTAACCATCTTTGTCCTCAGTTACAGTTGGGCATTGCTTATAATATTTGCCCTTGTGCGAATATACAGTTTTCCTGATGTTCATCGTGTTACACTGCTGCAGTCATCACACTTGGGTTATCTGCCGTGAGGCGGTCCCGCAGTCGGCCCGAGTTCCAAAGTCTTGGTCCGGCGTCGGTTGCTGTCGCTTCTTCCCTGATGTCAGTGCGACAGCGGTATAAAAGAGGCAGCCGACGCCATTTTCTTCAGTCTTTCTTGCCGCGTGGTGCCCGAAGCAGAAGCAGTTTGCAAGTGCCAGTCGGCCAACTCCTGAGATTTTCAAATCGAATTTCAGACCGAAGTCTTCAATAAAGCTAAGTATCCCATTGGGGAACCTTTTCTTGCCTCAGTCTGATGTCAGAAAAAGTTAATAATTGCATTTCTTGTGAGAAGCAAATACCTCATAAGGATTTTCATTCTTATTGTATCCCTTGCCTAGGCCCAGACCACGACGTCACAGGTTGTTGGTTTTGTGCTAGGTTTAACAAACCAGCTATTAAACGTCAGTTTGATTTTGGCCGACATTATTTTGGTAGAAAATGTAATTATACCATGCCGTCAGAGCAACCAATGACCGGGATGCATAAAAAGCGCAAAGATAAGGACAGGCAGCCGAGACCCAAACCAGACACTGAGGCCTCTGCTAGGCCAGTCACCAGTTCTCCGGTTTTCAGTGAGGCGCCCACGCAGCCCCTGACAACCGCTGATTTAGAGCCCCAGCCTGCATCCGACTCCCAAGCGGAGATTGCAGGGCCTCCAGAGCCTTTATCTTTAGGCCCTTCCAACTCCATGGCTGATGGGGATCCAGGTGCAGTTGAAAGGCCAGCATTTGCTGAAGGTGTCTTCAGACCAGCTACACTTACTATTAAATCTTTTGCAAAACTGAAAACTCCATTAAAAGTAAGGAAGCCTGTACAGCAGTCTCCAGTGCAAGGCCCCATGCTTAAGATGGCCGAAGACTTAATTACCCTAATCAGGGGTTCCCATCCCCCACCTGACAAAAGGCCTAGACAGGAGGAGGACTACGCTTCCTCTGACCAGGTTTACATTACTTCAGATTCTTCTGAGGAACAGGAGTACACGTTCCCCCCTTATGAAGACTTTGATGCTGAAGAGTCTATTCCTTCAGCATCTCCCCCAGAAGACTACTCTTTTGGGGAAACTTTACATACCATGAGGGAACATTTGCACTGGGAAGTTCAGGATTACTCTGATTCTAAGAAAAGGCTCTGGGAGTTCCTCTTACTACCCCAGCACAAACCCCTTGCTATTCCACCTGTGTTAGACATTGTGGATGATGTTTATTCAGAATCTAGCCTTAACCCAGATTCATTACCTCCTGCACCAGCCAAACCAGACAGATACTACAGAGTCCCTGACTCACATAAATTCCTATATAAAAGCCCTGTTGTTGACCCAGAAACCATTTCCCAGGGTCCCAAAGGGGTTAAGGCCTCTATTGCTAAAAATCCTGTACCGTCTGAAAGGGATTCTTGAGCACTAGACAGATGGAGAAAGAAAGTATATACCTCAGCTATGAGGGCTTTAAATTGCCAGTTTCACATGCTGAAATATCAATAATATTTGATGTCTCAATTAAAACAAAATATGAGCACTCATACAGAGCAGCCTGATTACAAGGAAATGCAAGATTTGTTGCATGCAGCAGAACAAGTGGGAAAACATACTTTGCAATGTGGATTTGATTCATTGGAAGCTTCTTGCAGAGCAGCTGTAACAGGGTCTATCATTTGTAGGCATGCTTGGTTAAAAGAACAAACTTTACCAGATCCTGTTAAAGCAAAGTTATTAGATGCACCCTTACAGCAGGATGTTTTATTTGGTGTGAAAGCAGAAGAGCTTTTAAAGAAAATGGAGGATAAGGCAAAATCTATGCAGACCGTCAAGGATTTTTTACAGGTCCAACCCCCTCGTTTCAGCAGAAATTGGCCAACCAAAAAGTGGTCCTTTCCAACTTCTGACAGACCTCAGAGGGGCAAATACAGATGCCCAAGGGGCAGAGGCCAGCCACAAGGCTCTTACAAGCCACGACAATGGGGTTCCACAACCCAGAAAGGAGGAGAAGACAGGTCTCAAACTATCAGAAGACAATCACAATGACTTACCCCTCAGATTGCCAAGCAAATCACTCTTGGCAGCTCCCTTGGGAGGAAGACTTGCACTTTTTGCAGACAATTGGCACATCATCACAAAAGACAAATGGGTCCTAAATATTGTAACTCAGGGATACAGGTTCCACTTTCACACTTTACCAAGGATAAAATGAATGCCAAACCTGCCATCAAATCAATGGGCAGAGGCTCAAAGACAAATTACAGCACTCATGGACATGAGAGCCATTCAACAGGTTCCTACACAGGAGCAAGGACAAGGATTTTACTCAAGACTCTTTCTGGTTCCCCGAAAGGACAAAGCCTGGAGACCCATTCTGGACCTTTCAATTCTAAACACATACCTGGAAGTACCCAAATTCAAGATGCTCACACTACAGCAACTTCTTCCCATGCTGGGCAAGAAGGCTTGGCTAGTAATGTTGGACATCAAGGAGGCATACCTGCATGTCCCTATCAGACAAAATTGCAGAAGATACCTCTGATTTATAGCAGGTACAACTCATTACCAATTCTCTGCACTGCCCTTTGGCTTATCTACTGTGCCCAGGGTCTTCATAAAATGCCTGGCACCAGTAATTGCATACTGCAGACAAAGAGGAATCCAAATATATCCATACCTGGATGACTGCCTTATCAGACAGCAAGGACATTCTTTTAAAACATCTGGCATTTGTAAAAAAACTACTAAGTTGCCTGGGGTACACAGTAAATGAAAAGAAGTCAAAACTAGTGCCCTCACAAGACATAATATTCCTGGGTGCCAGCATAAATACAACGGCCCAGATGGCTTTTCTCATGCCAGACAAGCAAGGACAACTGACTCAAACTTCAAAATGATGGCAACAAAGACCCAACTCCCTGCAAGAAAAATTCTGCAGGCCTTGGGATTCATGGCATCTTGCATACTACTAATACCATATGCCAAACTGCATATGAGGAAATTACAATGGTACCTGAAAAGCGTATGGACTCAACACAGCCACAGCTTGGAAACAATAATACCACTAATTCCCTGCCTTCAACAGGAGTTTCTATGGTGGGCTCAGGCATGTCACCTCAACAAGGGTCAGCCTTTCACCTTGCCCACAGCCAGGCAAACAATGACAACAGATGCATCGGATTACGCCTGGGGAGCACACATGGCAGGACAGTGTATTCAGGGCAAGTGGTCTGCAGATCAAATGCATCTCCACATCAATCAAAAAGATATGCTAGCTGTACAAAATGCCCTAACAGCTTTCAAGGACCTCCTACATCCAGGGAAACTTCTAATAAAGACGGACAACACCACAGTGATGTGGTACATAAACAAACAAGGGGGCACTCATTCCTACCCCCTATGCAGGCAAGCAATGACCTTGTGGAACACAGCACTGACCTACCAAGTTCAACTACAAGCACAATTCCTGCCAGGAAAGAAAAATACATTGGCAGACAAACTAAGCAGAAATATCATGGATCCTCACGAGTGGAAACTAGACCCACAAGTATTCACAATGATAACTCAAAAATGGGGGAACCCAGACATAGATATGTTTGCCTCCCCCCAAAACTACCAACTGTAAAAATTTTGCACAAGGACATACCACACTCTAGCTTGGAAAGTGGGCGCCCTCTCATTCATTTGGAAAACACTAACAGTGTATGCCTTTCCTCCACTGCCTCTTCTGGCAAAGGTGCTGCTAAAAGCCAGATTAGAGAGGCCACAAATGATACTCATTGCTCCAGACTGGCCACGCCAACACTGGTATCCAATATTAAGGAATATGGCTCAAGGCCCACCATGGATTTTACCTCAAATTCCTCACCTGCTGACTCGGCAAAACAATCATATTCTACACAGCCAGCTCAAGACTTTAAATCTGGCTGCATGGCAGATTATCAAACCAACCAGTCAACACTTCTGTCTACAGCTGTTATGGATGTCATTCTGGAGGCCAGGAGACCCAGCACCAGGAAAACCTACTCAGACAATTGGAAAAGATTCTGCGCCTGGAACCAGGGTAAAGGCCAAAATCCTCCTGTCCCAAATATTCCTCAGATTCTGCAATATTTAACTGAGATGTTGCACAAAGGCCTTTCATTTTCATCTGTAAAGATCCACACTTCAGCTATTTCAGCTCATTACAACACTGATCCTCCTATTTTTTCACATCCATTATTAAGACAGTACCTCAGAGGAGCTAAGAACATAACACTGCTCGGAAGAGCACCGACACCAACTTGGGACCTCAATTTTGTTTTGGAAAAACTTACACTATCACCCTTCAAGCCAGCTTTTTAAGCTGATTTAAAATTTTTATCATGGAAAACTGCCTTGCTGCTAGCAATAGCTTCAGCACGAAGAGTCTCAGAGCTACAGGCCCTAATGGCAGTGGAGCCTTTCATCATTTTTCATCAAGACAGAGTCTCTTTATGAACTAACCCTTCCTTTATGCCAAAGGTAGTATCCAGTGGGCTCTAAAACAAACCATTAATTTACCCACCTTTTATCCAAAACCCCAGAATAAAGGGGAAGGGCTCCTACACTCTTTGGACATTCACAGGCAATTAGGTTTCTTCTTGCAAAGGTTTTTAGAAAATCTGATCAGCTCTTTGTATCCTATGCTGCAGGATCTCAAGGAAAGCCTATATCAAAACAGACCATTTCAAAATGGATAGGACATTGTATCCATTTCTGCTATACACACCATGGGAAACCTGTACCTGGTAACATTAGACATCATTCCACCAGGGCTACAGCAACATCAGCAGCCTTCCTCAGAGGGGTATCAACCAAGGATATTTTGGAAGCTGCAACTTGGAGTTCAGTGCACACCTTCACCAAGCACTACCACTTACATCTATACTCAAAAACCAGAGTTGGCTTTGCCACTGCAGTTTTGCAGGGCCTACTAGCTTCTCCAAACCCTGTTTAGTACCAGCCGCCCAGCCTTAGCTTTGGGATTCAACCTAAGTGTGATGACTGCAGCAGTGTAACACGATGAACATAGTACAGGTTTGTACCTACCATAAATGTAGATGTTCGAGTGTTCACACTGCTGCAGTCCAGGTTACCCTCCCACCTTCCCCTTTTTTTACCTGGGTTTTATCTATAACTCCCTGTTTATACAATCTCTAAGATGTATTTCTGCATGGTGTATTTGCTTACAGCTGTAGCTATTGTTTTCTACTTATGTAATTTACTTAGGATTATGTATTGCCTTACTATTTGGGGGGCACCTGACATCTGGGGAAAGAAAAACTGAAGAAAATTGCGTCGGCTGCCTCTTTTATACCCCTGTCGCACTGACGTCAGGGAAGAAGCGACAGCAACTGACTCCGGACCAAGACTTTGGAATTCGGGCTGACTGCGGGACCGTCTGACGCCAGATAACCCAAGTGTGATGACTGCAGCAGTGTGAACACTCGAACATCTACATTTATGGTAGGTACAAAACTGTACTTTCTGAGGTATTTTCAGCTGACTGGACCTAGGATCGAAAAGCATTTGTACTTTTCTTTTGTGATTTTCTTTACCTTAGAGCAGGTTACTCTAGGGTATGATTTGCCTGTATCTATCTGATCAGGTTGTTCTATAGCTATTCGGCTAGACTGACCTGCTGTTTCCTGATCTCCACTTCTGGAGTCAGGAATAGTTTGTTCTTTCCCTTCGCCGGCCTTTTCCCTGTATTGTGGAGCTAACAGTTCCGTCCTGAAGTTGTGAAGGCTGATATTGCGGTGGAGGAGCCATAGGGGGTGGGGGGAACCATGGATTATCACCCTCAGATGATTCAGGTATCTGTAATTTATTTAATTCTTGTACCGGATATAATCCCTTAGAGGGTGGTTCTTTTAAACATTTACCGTTTGCTATATCTAGATTCTTAGCAGTTTGTCACAGTTCCTTTATCTGCCCTTTTAACTTTTGTTGACTATCTTTAAGGCTACTAACGACCGAATCCTTTTCTCCTTCTTTAGCCTCACATATGCAATCATTAAAAGCTGCCCAGCACAACCCTGGTATTTTTCCTTTCTTTTTTAACTTTTTCCGTAAATTATTCAGAACATCCTTATTAAAACTACCATTTTCCGGAAATGCCAGATCGCTGTCATCTTTAGTAAGGGCGATCCACTGATCCAAAAACATACAACTGTCCCGGGACACCCAATAAAACATATAACCAGCTGGTGTACTTTTTTCTGGCTCATTTATTTTCCCCGCACTCGCTCCCATTTTCACTCAATACCTCACTAGCACTCAATAAGCTATACCTGTTTAACAAAGGTCTAGCTAAGGCGTTAAAATCTTCTTGTTACCCCACTATCACTCAATAAGCTATACTTGTTTAGTCACAAGTCTAGCTAAGGCGTTATGAAAACGTCTTGTTACCCCACTAGCATTCCTCCTTTCATACATATGATGCCAGTATTTTCCATGTTAACCCCACTCTCATACTGTGTATTTATTAACCCCACTCTCATATTGCGCATTATTAACCCCACTCATACTGCATATTCAAAGCAGAAAAGAAATGTATGCCACTTACCTTAAAACAACTGAATGAGAGAAATCATAACTTGTCAGACATTAAAAGAAAAAAAAAATTTTTATTCGTAAAATGTTGAAGGCAGACAGGGACAGAAAAATGAAAGAAATACTACAGAGACAGAAAAACCTGCCATGGGCCCTTTAGCAGTATTTCGTTCAGTTCTCAACTGCTGCAGCTTGCTCTTAATTCAGATCCGAGTAAACGGCACCAATTGTTAAGTCGTACATTACTTTGTAAATGAAGAATACAGCTCTTTCTCTCTTTCAGTGTTTTTTATTAACTACAAGTACACACGTGCGGGAGCCTCATGGAAAGTACCATGGAGACTCCCAGAACAAGGAAATAAACAAGCTTATGTACTGGTAATAGTTCTGACAGTACAAAAATATGAAACTGAACCAATTAGATTATTACACAGGGCAATTAACCAATCAAAGGTTTACCCATAAACATAACACAATTCACATCATCATATCTCTAGGCAAAAAGAGAAAATCGGATGCACTTCCATAAAAGGCACGTTTCCTGCTGTTAGGCAGATTCTTGTTGTTCAGCATTTTCCTCATTGTTCAGCGTTCATTCAGCATTCACAATTCACAGTACATTTTGCGTACAGACTATCACATACTCAATTTCCCCAAACACATGCTTTGGCTGTTCATATTCTACACACATAAACCAATTAAATTTGTTATTTCCTGTCATCAGTGAACATTGTTCCAAAAGCCATTTTTATCTGTTGTGTTTTTTTCCCTGTCAGACATGATATGACAGAAGTTAAAAGAAATATAAATCACTCCGGAATGACCCCTGACTCTGGAATAAATAGTTATGCAGTAGCCATTAAGTTTTTCTTTTACATGGCAGACAGGCTTCTGAGGTCTCCATTTAGACAATGCAACATTTTTATAAGGCCTATGTATTCGTCATCATTTGTGCATATACCAGGGAAAACTAAGGTGCTGTTTTAATAAATTGGTGGTTATTTTTATTTATACTAGATGCTTGTCAATTAATGTAGTCCCAAACATTCCCTCTCCCAGTTTTTTTCCTTCCAGAAATTGCTTTAGTCCTCTGTTTACACTGTAGTGCTAACTGATAATAAAAGCAAGATCTGGAACCCTGAGATACACAAAACACTTGACTAGAGGAATTTTAATGGCAATAGTAGAGCAAATATGAGACTAGGGGCATGGGATGTAGAATTTAAGATATTGGTCTACAGACATGCACTTCATAGACTGACAATTGGATTGCAAGAGGATTCCCGTATTGGAATGATTTTTTTTAAGTACCACTGACACTTTCCCATCATATTAAGACTATCTGGACTATACACCACTAGTACAATTACATTTTTTGCAGTACCTTCAGCTAAAATTATTATTTTTTTGTTAACATTCCTTACAATGTCCCCTAAACAGTATAGTACCTTTGGGCATACCTCTCAATGTCTTGGTGCAAGAAATCTGGACAAAGCCAAAAAAGAAATGAGGAACAAAGGCCACAAATAGATATGTATTTTAAATATTGTTCTTATAAACTTAGAAAGTTGCTAGAATAACAGGTTTGGAATTAGTTTACATTTCCTCACTTGTCTAGAGGAAAACAGTTTTTAGTACTTAATAAATAGGCACCTATCCAGGCATGTCTAAGGGTCAGCTCCTGGTGTTTTCTCCTGTCTACCTGATGAATCTGGGCATCTTGGGGCAATGCAGCAAATGCCTCATGTACACAGACAACCCTCTCCTCCTACCACCCAACACTACAACCTGTGAGAGATGCACTTATATAGCCAAACTGGAAGCAAAGCTCTCTTCACCCAAGACTGGACTAGACAGTCAAGAGAGGTAAACACTTGCACCACACCACACTCATCACATAGTTCCTCAAAACCTACACCACCAAAACACACACATAGAAATACAAAACACACACCTACATTTGTGGAGGCTCTCAAAAAAAATCTACCCAAGCAACAGGGACCTCCAAAGCAGAAATGCAAGCAACCTCCACCCCCCAACACAACCAAATGACACATAGCCCACAAACTCAGTGTGCCAGTCAACCACAGCCCATAAGGCATAACAATGTAACCAACACTCTAGTCATAGGTGACTCTATAGTCAGGCACACTGATGTTCCACTCACCAGGCTAAACAAGGAGAATGTTACTGTCAGCTGCCTGTCAGGTGCCAGGATCCGCCACATAACGCATGCACTTAGGTCACTCTACAACAAGTACAAATATGACTCTGGCATTGTCCATGTTGGTGTGAATGACCTGAGACGTACCTCCCTGGACTACATGAAAAGAGACATGGAGGAGCTGTCCGATCTTGTAGCCCAGGCAGGACTAGCCCTGAGTAGCATCCTGCCATCACCCAGAATGATACCACAGTACAAGGATAAAATGATTGACTTCAAAAATTGGCTAAGCTTATGGTGTCATTCTAAGGGGATCCAGTATCTGTCTTCCTGGGATGGTATGATCGACAAACCATGATGCTTTGCCAGAGATGGCCTGCACCTGTCACCCTTGGGATTCTGGATACTGGCTAAGGCTCTTGCCACCCCTATAGTGCCTTTTTTAGGCAAGAGTCAAATGACAAATTCACCACCGTAACAGGTACAAGCAAGCAAAATCTTAGGGTAATGCTACTTAATGCTAGATGTCTAAATCTCAAAATGCACTCACTCGAGGCACTCCTTAAAATGGAGAACATCGACATCTGTGCAGTGACAGAGACCTGGTTCAAGGCTCCAGAGAGCACCCCTGCATTACCAGGCTATAATTCATACCACACCTTTCGACCACCTAACCTGGACCAAAGCACTAAAGGTGGAGACATGTCCATATTCATTAAGGATATCCACACCTCCAGGCCAGTTGCTCAGCATAATGCATCCGAGATTATAAAAGTGCAAGTAACTCTGGGCAAGACCACAATCCAAATTGTAGCTTACTACAGATCCCCCACCATGCCCCAGGATTCCCACTCCTCATTTCTTGATACACTGGAAAATATTAGGGTACAACCTAACACCCTAATAATGGGCGATTTCAACTACCCCACCATTAACTGGGAAAACTACTCATATACCAGCTCTTTCTAAATTCCAATGCCTTGGATCAACTTATTCACACACCCCCACCAGGGGCAGCAATATCCTAGACCTGGTCATTACCCCACCAGAGGTCAATTCTTCGTTGGTCAGATCCGACCACAAGCAAATCACCCTAGACATCCACATCCCACCCCCATTAGGGAAACCACCATAAAAAATTTCTCCAAAGCCAACTTCACGCTTCTTAAGACAGAAGTGGCAAACTTCACGACACCCATGCTGACGGACAATAGAGGTACAACTGCTGAATCCTATACAATTGCACTTTATAAGCACTTACACGAGTGCATGGATCATGCAATCCCCAACAGAACCAAGATGCTATCCCCCAAAAAAAGGAAGCCAATCTGGTGGTCCCCTGCCATAAGCAAACTCTACAACATACGAAAGAAACTGTTGCAAAAAAGAGTAAAATCCCATGATTGGAGGAACTCTGTGGTCAGCCTCGGTAAAAAGCGGAAATCCCTCATAAAATACTCCAAAGCTAGTTACTAAGACAAAATTGCAACTGATTCTAAAGACAACCACAAAGCATGCTATAGCTTTGTCAAGAATCTCAATGGCAGTACTCAGATCTGCTCTGAGTTACAGCACAATGGCACTAAATATACAGAACCAACTGATATTGCCAACATCCTGGCAGATAGGTTCAGTGCTAACTTTACCCCTCTCTCATCCCCTAAAGGGCCCATCTCTATACTGGAAGAATGCAAAGTTCCTGTGATCACAGCTGCACAGGTAAAAAACGCACTCTCTAAAGCTAAGAACACAGCATCCATGGGACCTGACAACATCCCAAGCTGCGTTCTACATGAACTACAGAATGAACTGGCACCCCACCTAAGTACCATATTCAATCATAGCCTCATCTCTGGCTTTGTGCCCTTTGAATGGTGCACAGCAATGGTTATCCCACTCCACAAAGGGGGAGCCACCACGGACCCCCTGGAACTACCACCCCATTAGCCTGAAGAGCCTGGTCTGCAAGGCTATGGAACATATCATCATGGAACTTATAAACAATGACATTGGTAATCTTCAAACTCTGGACCCTACCCAGTTCGGGTTTGTAAAAGGCAGATCATGTCTGCGAAACCTGATAGACTTCTTTGAAGCGGTCACCAAAGCCGTAGATGAGGGTAAGGTGGTTCACACAACCTATATAGATTTCGCCAAGGCTTTTGACACCATCCCCCACTCTGGAATTATAGATAAACTCACTAAACTAGGTATAAATCCCTATGTCACAAAATGGGTTGCCAACTGGTTCACTGACAGAATCCACACTGTGAAAGTAGCAGACTCTAAATCCAACTTCAGACCAGTGACAAGTGGAGTACCGCAGGGTTCAGTCCTAGGTCCTCTCCTGTTTGGTATCTACTTCTCTGAAGTACAGGCTAACACAGAAGGTCTTTGGCTAACAAAGTTTGCAGATGACTGCAGACTAGGAGCCATAATCAAAACTCCTAACGATGTGGACATCCTACAAAAGGGCCATCACTGAGACAGATGCCTGGTGTCAAAGCCATGGCCTCAAGCTCAATGCCAAAAAGTGCATTGTCATCCCTTTTGGTAAAAACTCTGTACCCATGAACTACCACATAGACGGTAGTCTACATAACACCAAAAGTGTGATAAGAGACCTTGGGACACAGGTGGACAGTAGTCTCTCCTTTAATAATCACATCACCACAGTAGTCAGGAAATCCTTCTATGTGGCATACCTCATCACAAAAGGTTTCACATCCAGAAAAAAAGAGGTCATTGTTCCCCTCTACTCATCACTAATTAGACCCATTATAGAGTAAAACGCCCCTTTTGGTATGTACCTCACAAGACATCTACAACAACTGGAAAGGCAACAGAAATACCTCACAAAGAGAATTACCAGCCTCAAACAGATGCCCTATGCAGAATGTCTCAAAAAACTCCAACTTTACTCTGTCGCATATCGCCTACTCAGAGGCGATCTCTGCCTAACAAACAAAGCTATGTCAAACCCAGAGCTGTTGGGCATGCTCCACTTAAGAAATCCCAAGCCTTCCAAGCTACACACTCTAGGGGCCTAAACCTTGTCACCACAATAAACAGAACATGCTGGAGGGATAGATTCCTGTCCCAGAGACTTCCCATACTCTGGAACAATCTACCTGTCTATATCAAACAAAGCTCCTCATTAGCACTCTTCAAGAAAAATCTTGATGATTGGATGGAAGATAGGAAATTCAGCCTGGGGATCACTTCTGTGGCTCTGCTTGACAGGGGCACAGGAAAATAATTTTCTTGGGTGGCAAAAGCCCAGGGTACCATTTGGCTAGGCTTATATAGGCCCTAGGGCCAATAGACTAGTACCTACCTATGAACCAATGTACCTATATAAAGTCTGAAACTCAATTGGCTGTCATTATTTAATGATGTCTGTCCGCAACGATTTGCCAAAAAAACACAAATTTTATGAAGGATCGACCAAACCTCCAAACAATTGACCCCACACAGTTTGGTTTTGTCAAAGGGAGATCATGCCTGTTAAACTTGGTCGACTTCTTTGAAACAGTCAAAGCCATGGACACGGGGAAGGCATTGCACAACACCTACCTTGACCTAGCCAAAGCTTTTGACAGTATTCCTCACTTGGGCATAATAAATAAACTCTTCCAGCAAGGCATCAACCCATATGCTGATAGGCAGCAATCTACTTAACACTGAATGTGTGATAAGAGACCTTGGGACCCAGGTGGACAGTAGTCTCTCCTTTGATAGTAACATCATCACATTAGTCGGGAAGTCCTTCTACGTGGCACACCTCATCATAAAAGGGTTCTCATCCAGGAAAAAAGAGGTCATTGTTCCCCTCTACTCGCCACTCAATAGACCCATTATAGAGTAGTACAATGCCCCTTTTGGAATGTACCTCACAAGACATTTGCAGCAGCTGGAAAGGCCACAGAAGTACCTCACAAAGAGAATTACTGGCCTCAAACAAATGCCCTACACTGACCATCTCAAACAACTCCAGCTTTACTCCATAGCAGATCGCCTACTTCGAGGTGATCTCTGCCTAACATATAAAGCTATGTCAAACCAGAGCTGTTGGACATGCTACACCTAAAGAAATCCCAATCCCTCCGAGCTACACGCTCCAGGTACCTAAACCTTGTCACCACAATAAACAGGACATGCTAGAGGGATAGATTCCTGTCCCAGAGACTTTTCATACTCTGGAACAGGCTACCCATCTATGTCATGCAAAGTTCTTCATTAGCACTCTTCAAGAAAAATCTTGATGAGTGGATGGGAAATAGGAAATACACCCCAGGGATCACGTCCGTATCTCTGCTCATCAGTGGCATAGGAAAATAACTTTCTTGGGTAGCGTAAGCCATGGAACCTTGTTGGCTAGGCTTACGTAGGCCCTTGGGCCGATAGCCTAGTACCTACCTATGAACCTATGAACCTATGTTATCAGATGGGTAGCTAACTGGCACACTGAGAGAGCTCACTCAGTCAAAGTAGGGGAATCCACCTCTAGTAGTAGATCCATAATGAGTGGTGTACCCTAAGGATTAGTGTTGGGGCCTCTACTGTTTGGGACATACTTTTCTGTGGTGCAGGCCAAAACCAGTGGTCTGTGGCTGACCAAGTCTGCAGATGACTGTGAGCTGGGTGCTGTCTTAAATTCCTCCAGTGACGTGAACATCCTCCAAGAGGGCCTTACCCAAATTAATGACTGGTGCTAGAAGCATGGCCTCAAACTGAATGCCAAGGAATGCATCATTATCCCCATTGGGGAAAATGTCATCCCCACTAATTATCACATTAATAACAACATACTAAGCATGCAATCAGTTGTGAGGGACTTGGGCACCCAGGTTGATAGCAACCTGACTTTTGACCTCCACGTTGCCTCCATTGTACGGAAGGCTTTCTACATGGCCCACCTCATAAATAAGGGTATTTCATTCAGGAACAAGGATGTCGTAACACCTCTTTACTCCTCCCTTATCAGACCCATTATCAACTGCAATACCCCCTTCAGCATGCACCTTGCCAAGCACATGCAGCAGTTGAAGAGATCACAGAGGTTCCTGACCAGGAAAATCCAGGGTCTCAAACACCTATCCTATACAGATAGGCTAAAAGCCCTTTCCCTCTTTTCAGTCTCCTACAGACTGCTGAGAGGTGACCTGCATCTGGCACAAAAGGCCATTTCAGACCCAGCTTTGATGGAGTTGCTGCATATCCGTAAGACAAACTCCATTAGTGCAACCCACATGCAAGGTCTTGACCTGGTCTGTGATATTAATAGAACTTGTTGGTGGGATAGATTTGTGTCCGAGAGACTCCCCCATCTGTGAAATAAACTCCCTCTCCATGTCAAGCAGAGTACCTCTCTAGCCCTTTTTAAGAGTAACCTGGACGAATGGATGGGAAAGAGAAAATATACCGCGGGATCCCACCTGTGTCCCTGATGGACAGGGGAAACAGGTGCTGACATTGAGGGAACATGGGCAAAATTCTTGGTTAGCCTTATAAGGGCCTCCGGGCCAATAGCCTAGTATCATCCTATGAGCCTATGAACCTATAATATGAGGTTAAAATCTGGACAATTGAGAGGTATTCCCTTGGACAGAGCTTTGCTTAAGCTGTTCAGTAAGATGTGAGAACAACACAAAGACCTACTTACCTTTTTATTTAAGGTGATGATAGCTAAGCGACCTTCAAGCACTTACAAAAGAAATGGAGTATAAATGCTAGGACTGCAGTACCCTGCTGCTAATAGATAAAAGTATTACTAGGGGGCAGAAGATTCTGACAGTCACTGTACTGAGTAGTAAGTAAAATTCAGCATTTAGTTACTCATAATGTTCAGCAGTTGGATTAACTGCTGGAGACAGAGTTTTAGACAAAGTGTTAGAGTTAACTACAGTATGTTATCAATTCATAGTGTCGGCTGAATGTAGGCTGTTAGTATAGCTATAAAGGTAGGGTTTCTGCTTGCTACAAATGGAAATGTGTACATTATACTAAGACTATGTCTGCATTTGAATAATTCTGTGTTTTCTTTTGGCTGATTAACTTATGTGAGTGAAACAGAAGTATATAAATGCAACTGTGTACAGGGTGGCTGAGAGTGATAGTTATGTCATTAGTGCAGCAGGCCCAATCTTGTTGCATTGCTTGATGCACTCAGTCTATGCATATGCAGAACTGTGGATTCCAGTCAGCTCAGCGGGTGCAGAGAGGTAGGCATCAACGTATGATATATTATTTCTGTTAAAGGAAAAGATGACATAAAATGTTTTGGAGTGCTGTTACGTTGGTAATCAGCAATCCAAATTTATAGTAGCACTCCTATTGCGTTACCTTGTTCTACAAGTTTATCAGTAAAGAGTCTTATCAGTTTTACATAACTGAACACCAGAAATCTATTTGCACTAATTATTTTATCTAGATGAAAACAGATGCCTAACACTGCTTGCAGACAGCTGAGATTCTTCAGTAGTGTTTAAGATCACTGAAGTAGGGTGGGAAGGGCTCATTACTTGGTACAGGAACGCTATGTCAGATTTTCAGTAAAACTGAAGGAATTGACACGGTAACCCTAGGAAAATACCAATAATTATGTCACTCTCCCCTTTCAAGTCCCACAGGGCAGAGCAATAAAAATGAATTGTTTTCACCAATGTACTTAAAGCAAGCTTATTATATGAAGTTTCATAATGTAATACATGTAGACAAGACTGGATGTATAGAATGTCTATTTATCCATAATTATAGATATTTTCAGTACTATATACACTACTTACTGAGAAAAGTAATGGCATATAAGCAACACAGGCATTGTTGCTGTTTTATGTTTCATATTAGCATTGCAACACAGACTTAATAATGTCTCTGTCCAAAAACAAATTACAAATGTAACAATGAAAAAGGTTTGATAAGCATGATTTAAATAGCAAAACAAGTGGTAAACATTAATTAAATAGCATAAAGGACACAAGACTGTTCAGCGTCCTTACGGTTATATACTACATATAGAGTTACTGTGTCTATAGTAAATGAAGACAAAATAAAAGAATGCCTGAACCTGTATCGTCATATCGTTATAGTGTGTAGTGGAGAAACAGTGTGATTTTACTCTAGGAATCTCAAACAATTCAATAATAGTTGGATAAGGGAAGGGCTAATTGAAAAGACGGTGCTAAACTGTGCAGATATGCTGAAGGTCTTAGGTAACAATTCCTGTCATTGCCCATTGACTCCTTATATGAACTAGTCAGTCTGTGCATATGCAGAGCTGTGGAACATGGTCATCTTGCAAGAAGGAAACCTTAACACTCTTGGTAATATTTTCTTATTTTTAGACCACTGTCCTGCTGAGGTTCCCATTTAATGGAGACCTAAGCACAGAGGTCAGTCTCTCTAGTACGGCTATATACTAAAGTGGCAACCCATGGGAGTGGCTAATGCTAATTAGCCATATGCTGTCCCATGAAAATGTCAGTGGGCTCCTGATTTATGCTGATGAGCAATTTAGAATATCATACAACAACATAAAATTTTACTGTTGGAAGAAAAAGTAAACACCAGCAAAAGGCAGCCATCATCTATTCACACCTATGGAAGTATGAGTGTGTGTGTGTGTGTGTGTGTGTGTGTGTGTGTGTGTGTGTGTGTGTGTGTGTGTGTGTGTGTGTGTGTGTGTCTGTGTGTGTGCGTGTGTGTGAGAATGTGTGTCAGTCAGGATGGTTGCAATAGGAGATTAGGTAGTGATTCTAGAGTCTGATTGTGTGGGTATATGTTGGCGCATGTGTGTGGATGAATGGAGGAGTATCTTTGTGACTGTGTTCAAATTTGGGGGGGCTTGTTTCTTGATTGGTGGATGTGCGTGCATGTATGTTTGGGGAATTGTCTGGAAACGTGTGTGTGTGTGTGTGTGTGTGTGTGTGTGTGTGTGTGTGTGTGTGTGTGTGTGTGTGTGTGTGTGTGTGTGTGTGTGTGAGTGTGTGTGTGTGTGTGTGTAGGGGGTGGCTTTGCCAATGCAATGTATGGGCCACTAGGTAGAACACTGACACCACCTGATCTGATAGTATTAGGGTGAGCTAGAATATGAGTTAGAGATATGCTAATGAGCCAATAATGGTACGTAGTGTCTGCAAGCAGAGAGTATTTCTGAATCCATGGGACAAACAGACAAACAGCTAAAAAGGTCAAAATTAGATAGATAGGCAGATAGACAACAAAGATTGATAAACAGATATAGATAGGCAGGCAGACATAGACAGATAAAATCACAGAAAGAGAGACAGACAAATTATGGCCATTCAAGTTTCTGTCATCTTTCTCTTAGTCAGTGTTACCAAGCAGGAAATGTATACCTACTTAGCAGTGCCTGGAAATCCAGGCAGATGGCTTGTGAATTATTGACTCACTCAGCAGTTTTCAGAAATATATTTCTAAAAACAGAAGTACAAGCAAGGATACACAGTTAAAAAAATCAGTGACTTTAGACCGTTTTGGTAAAATATTGCTTTTAGTCATCCAGCTGAATTTCTTTGTTGAGACCATATTTCTCAGCTGCCATGTATTTTAAGTTATGTCACTTATTTTAGCTTGTAAATCATTTTATACTAAAAGAAAACAGATAATTATGCATAGTGCCCTGGTGGATTTAAATACATTATTTCATCCAAATTCTTGATACTGTGCAGTTCAGAGATGGTACCAATATGACTGTTCTCAGCTTCAATGTGTTTTGACTGTACAGTCTCCAGTTTGGACATGTGTTGCATATTATGACTCATATTCCAGAACAAGTCCATAAACAACCTGTGTAGACTCCATACTACTGGCATAATAGGGTGGTATCTGGATACCCCAGGAAGTAGCCAGGCTTCAGTATTCTGCATCCATTGCAGCAATCCAGCTGTGTATCCTGAAGCTTAAGTAAAGGGTGTTATGATTCTTCAGTCCAGTAGAGGACAGATTATGCATTACCAGAGTAAATCAGCTAAGGAAATAAGGTTCTTAATTATGGAGATATTCCTCAGATGACACCATGAGGACATGAATATGGCATTTTTGCCACTGAAGGTATCTGATCATCATATATCATCCTTAAATAATGCGCTGGTGACATAAATTCCAGTTTGTCTCCACTATAGATGATGGCTGGGGACAAAGCTGGAGCAATCATCTTGCTATTGTTGAGTTTCAATTGATTGTCAATCACATAAGGAAAGGAAAGGGGAGAGGAAAGGAGAGGAGAGGAGACTGCGGCACCCCACATGTCATAAAAAGAGCAAGTAGACATTAACTCTACACTTTACCCACTGAGAATGGACAGAAAGGCAGGAAGCAAACCACTGCGCTAGTTTGTAATATCCAAGAAACTAATTGCAATGGTTCATGTGGTCCAGCAGGAGATCACAAACTGTTGTATCAAATGCTGAACAGAGATCTAGAATTACCTATATGGCATAATAACATTGATCTCTAGCTATCAGATTATCATCAAATACCTTAATTAAACTTGTTTCAGTACTATGCCTGGACTAAAAAATAACTGGAATGGGTCATAATTATGGTTAACACTCAAGTAAGAATCCAGTTTTGCATTCACAACCTTCTCAAGAACCTTACCAACAATGGGAGTCCTTAGGTAAACCGTGCAGATTATCATCATCCAATCGTGCCTTCTTAAAGACAGAAGTAGCCCAAGCCTTCTTTAAAAGTGATGGAAAGACTTCATTCGTAAGGGATAGTTAGTGATCTGGTTAAGACTGAACCTAAGATATCGAAGCAAGATATTACAAGCTTGATTGGACAAGGGTTTGATCCACATGTTGTTAAATCTATCCTAGAAACGTGTGTGGCAAACTCAACATAATTAGTAATGTCAAAGTCAAACTAAGAACAAGAGAGTGTGTGCACTGATCTGATCTACTGAACATCCCTATAAGTGCACCATGACTGGCACTAAACCTGACAGAGACAAGCTTAGCAGTGAAGTATATGGCAGCAAGTTCTCATTCCTCATCAGACAAAGACCTCCAATTGACCAAGCAGGATGAGATGCTAAGCCCACCCACCCTCTGGAAGAGTGTTGCCATTCAACTTGCTGCTGCTGCCAACATTTTCTTTAGCAGAAACAAAGTCTTATTTTAGTTAACCTCGGCCTGGTAGACAAAATAATCTCTAAACTTCTTTATGCCTAATGTAAATCCAATAACTGAAGATTATAGCATGGCTGACATGGCATAAGATGGACAGACTGTACACAACTTGTGACAAGAAAGTTGAGAATGAAAAGCAAGAGTGTGTTATAGGACTCAACATCCTCATCAGAACAGACTATACTGAATTCTTACAGCTGCTGATGAATAGTAAAAAAAAAACAATGAATCAGGTATAATGTGACTCAGGTTCCTACAAACCATCAGACCCTAGTCTGGGGACGCTGACTTAGGTAAAACCACCAAGAAACAAACGAGGCTATGGTCAGACCATCTGACAGGCTTCACTCTGAGCAAGTCACTTAACTAAGATAGTAATCCCAGACTGAGACTGAAAAAGGTCCCTAGGATCAACATTCCACACTGCTTAGTGAATGCAAACAAAAAAACAAATGAGATTTCAAAAGGATTGTAGCATATCTGAATCTGTAGCTCTCCACAGAAAGACTACATAAGGCACTAAAGGTAAACAAACAGGTATTTTTTATGTATCATACTTAATGTAATCAGTGCCTGTGTAGTTTAATTTTCATCCCTCCTTATCACTACTATGGAACATATACGTTTTTTGTGGAAACTTAGGTTGCCATAGGTGGTGCAGAGAAATCTTTGTTCCTGTTTTCTTCCCTGATAATACACTACAACCTGTGAGAGATGCACTTATCTAGTCATACTGGATGTAAAGCTCTCTCCAACCAAGGCTGAACTTGACAGTCATGAGGAGAAGGTAAACATTTGCACCACACCACACACATCACATAGTCTCACTAAATCTACACCACCAAAATCCACATATAGTAACACAAAAACATTTGCGGAGGGTCTCAGTAATAATCTGTCTAAGCAACAGAGACCTCCAAAGCAGAAACACAAGCAACCTCCATCCCCCAACACAACCCAAATGACACATAGCCCTCAGACTCAGTGTGCCACTCAACCACAGCCAATAAGGCAAAACTACGTACCCAACACACTAGTCATAGGTGACTCGATAGTCAGGCATACTGATGTCCCACTCACCAGGCTAAACAAGGAGAAGGTTACTGTCCGCTGCCTGTCAGGTGCCAGGATCCACCATATAACCCACGCACTCAGGTCACTTCACAACAAGTACACATATGACTCTGTCATTGTCCATGTTAGTGTGAATGACCTGAGACATACCTCTCTGGACTACATGAAAAGAGGCATGGAAGAGCTCTCCGATCTTGTAGCCCAGGCAGGTATGACCCTAGCCCTGAGTAGCATTCTGCCATCACCCAGAATGATACCACAGTACAAGGACAAAATGATTGACTTCAACAATTGGCTAAGCTTCTGGTGTCATTCTAAGGGGATCCAGTATCTGTCTGCTTGGGATGACATGGTCGACAGACCATGATGCTTTGCCACAGATGGCCTGCACCTGTCGCCCCTGGGATTCCGGATACTGGCTAAGGCTCTTGCTGCCCCTATAGTGCCTTTTTTAGGCAGGGTTCAAATAACAAATTCACCACCATAACAGGAACAGGCAAGCAAAAACTGAGGGTAATGCTACTCAATGCTAGAAGTCTAAATCTCAAAATGCACTCACTCAAGGCACTCCTTAAAATGGAGAACATCGATATCTGTGCAGTGACTGAGACCTGGTTCAAGGCTCCAGAGAGCACCCCTACACTACCAGGCTATAACTCATACCACCCTTTTTGGCCATGTAACCTGGATCGAAACACCGAAGGCGGAGGTGTGCCCATATTCATTAAGGATATCCACACCTCCAGGCTAGTTGCTCAGCATAATGCATCCGAGGTTATCCAAGTGCAACTAACTCTGGGCAAAACTGCAATCCAAATTGTAGCTTGCTACAGATCCCCCACCATGCCCCAGGATTTCCACTCCTCTTGATGTACTGGAAAATATTAAGGTTCAACCAAACACCCTAATAATGGACAACTTCAACTACCCCACCATTAACTGGGAAAACTACTCGTGTACCAACTCCTTAGCTCAACGCTTTCTGGAATTCATAAACTCCAATGCCCTAGATCAACTTATCCACACCCCCACCAGGGGCAACAATATCCTAGAACTAGTCATTACCAACATGAGTGAACGGTGTTCCACACCTGAAGTCAACTCCTCATTGGTCCGATCCGACCATAAGCTTATCACCCTTGAAATCCACATCCCACCCCCCATTAAGGAAACCACAGTAAAAAATCTCTCCAAAGCCAACTGCATGCTTCGTAAGACAGAAGTGGTGAACTTCATGATACCCATGCAGATGGACAATACAGTTACAACTACTGAATCCTACACAAATGCACTGTATAAGCACTTACAAGAGTGCATGGATCGTGCTATCCCAAACAGAACCAAGGCGCTATCCTCCAAAAAAAGGAAGCCAATCTGGTGGTCCCCTGCTATAAACAAACTGTACAACAGAAGGAAGAAACTGTTGCAAAAGAGAGTAAAATCCCATGAGTGGAGGAGCTCCCTGGTCAGCCTCAGTAAGAAGCTGAGATCCCTTATAAGATCCTCCAAAGCTAGCTACGAAAAATAAATCACCACTAAATCCAAGGACAACCACAAAGCATTCTATAGCTACAACACAAAGGCACGAAAATTACAGAACCAACTGATATTGCCAACATCCTGGCAGATAGGTTCAGTGCTAACTTTACCCCCCTCTCACCCCCTAAAGGGCCAATATATATACAGGAAGAATGCAGAGTCCCTGTAATCACAACTGCACAGGTAAAAGCTGCACTCTCTAAAGCCAAAAACACAGCATCCATGGGACAGGACAACATCCCAGGCTGCATTTTACACGAACTTCAGAACAAACTGTCTCCCCACTTAAGCACCATGTTCAATAATAGCCTCGCATCAGGCTTTGTGCCCACTGAATGGCGCACAGCAACAGTTATCCCACTCCACAAAGGGGGAGCCACCACTGATCCTGAGAACTATCGACCTATTAGCCTTCGAGCCTGGTCTGGAAGGCCATGGAACGTATCATCATAGAACTCATAAACAAAGACATTGGTAACCTCCAAACTCTGGATCCCACCCAGTTCGGGTTTGTGAAAGGCAGATCATGCCTCCTAAACCTGATTGACTTCTTTGAGGCAGTCACCAAAGCCGTGGATGAGGGTAAAGTGGTTCACACAGCCTATCTTGACCTCACCAAGGCTTTCGACACCATCCCCCATTCTGGAGTTATAGCTAAACTCACTAAACTAGGTATAAATCCCTACGTCACAAGATGGGTTGCCAACTGGCTCACTGACAGAACCCACACTGTAAATGTTGCAGACTCCAAATCTGACCTCAAAGCAGTGACAAGTGGAGTGCCACAGGGTTCCGTCCTGGGACCTCTCCTGTTTGGTATCTACTTCTGTGAAGTACAGGCTAACACAGAAGGCCATTGGCTAACAAAGTTTGCAGATGACTGCAAACTAGGAGCCATAGTAAAGTCCAAAAATGATGTGGACATCCTACAGAAAGGCCTCACTGAGACAGATGCCTGGTGTCAGAGCCATGGCCTCAAGCTCAATGCCAAAAAAGTCATCCCCTTTGGTAAAAACTCTGTACCCATGAACTACCACATAGGCAGCAATCTACTTAACACTGAATGCATGATAAGAGACCTTGGGACCCAGGTGGACAGTAGTCTCTCCTTTGATAGTCACATCACCACAGTAGTAAGGAAGTCCTTCTACATGGCTCACCTCATCATAAAAGGGTTCTCATCCAGGAAAAAAGAGGTCATTGTTCCCATCTACTCATCACTCATTAGACCCATTATAGAGTACAACACCCCTTTTGGAATGTACCTCACAAGACATCTGCAGCAGCTGGAAAGGCCACAGAAGTACCTCACAAAGAGGATTACTGGCCTCAAACAAATGCCCTACACTGACCGCCTCAAAAAACTCCAGCTTTACTTTGCAGCATATTGCCTACTCCGAGGTGATCTCTGCCTAATATATAAAGCTATGTCAAACCCAGACCTGTTGGACATGCTGCACCTAAAGAATTCCCAATCCCTCTGAGCTACATGCTCTAAGGACCTAAACCTGTTGGGATAGATTCCTGTCCCAGAGACTTCCTATACTCTGGAACAAGCTACCCATCTATGTCAAGCAAAGTTCTTCATTAGCACTCTTCAAGAAAAATCTTGATGAGTGGATGGGAAATAGGAAATGCAACCCGGGGATCACTTCTTTGTCTCTGCTGGACAGTGGCACAGGAAAATAACTTTCTTGGGTGGCGTAAGCTATGGAACCTTGCTGGCTAGGCTTATGTAGGCCCTTGGGCCGATAGCCTAGTACCTACCTATGAACCTATGAACCTATGAATATAATACAAGCCATATGTAGCCTGTCCTGCCCATATTTCTGTATTTGCTCTGACTGATTGTTTTCTGCCAAACCACTTGGTCAAGAACTTTATAGTCTGCTCCTTTGCATGTCAGCCTGTCTAACTAAAACATTTAACCAGCTTTGAATGACACAAACCACTGCAGCTGAACCACTTGGTTGCCATAACACATAATGTGCCACAGAAAGAAAAGTGTCGGATGGACATTATCCACATGTACCAACTTTTTATTTGTTTTTTAAACATGTTAGCCCACTAAGCATAGTGAATATTGTATATATTACTATCCTGAGTGGAAGAGCTGTTCCATGCCGACTTTTTGGGTGTGTATATATTATTGCATTATATGCATAATTTAGCTTATACTTTTTAAATATGTTATATGTATTATTATTATTTTCTTTCACCAAGACTCAACTGACATGTGCTATTTACTCAGCTTGAACAGCCCATTTAACAAAATATAAGTAAATAAAAATAATTTGTACCAAACAGAGAACCCACTCCAAGGCCTTCTTACCATTTTAAAGATATGAAGTTAAAAAGGCAAAGAACCTGCCAGCTGGCAGTGTAAACACTGGCTCTAGGTGATTTGGTTACATTGACTAATGCTGAAGTGAGACAACAACCCCATGTAAAAATGGGAAAAGAGGGGTTGATGATGGCAATAATAATGTATATTATTTGGCATTAAAGATAGTAGGAGAAGCAGGAAGCCATGCCATGATGTTCAAAGTAGAGCAGATTTTATGACTTTATATCAAATTAGTATTTGTTGATTACCAGAAAGGCAATGGCTACTCACCAAAGAAGCACCAATTATTAAATTCAACACAAACATAAATGCTGTTGAAGGGAGAACTAGATTGATAGTAGAAAAGGCACATAAATACTGCTTTTGTAGAAAAGCAGTCCCCAGCTCCCTTTGTGGCAGTAGTAACCCCAACCCCTGCTTATCTGCATTCTCACTGTGAGCTTGCACTGGTTTGAGGAATGGCAGCATTCATTTCATGAGATGTATTTTTTTCTTTTCCCACTGAATGTTGGATATCGGTGTGAAAATATGAATAAACATGGATATGAGTGGCCTGCTCCCTCTGCAAAACAAGAATTTCTTTAAGTTACTTACTATCATTCTTTCAAAAGCAGTTTCAATATTATGAAATTTGATACTTATCTGAAAGTTCTGAATGAATGCAAGTCACACCCAAAGGAATTCTGGAATTCTGCAACATCATTACTAAATCCAGGAACAAAGAGTAACCCATGCCCACATCCTGACAAAATTCCACAAGAAATAGCCACTTTCTTTAATTCTCAGTTTATTAATGCTATAGCAGGCATCACTGCTTCCTTTTCCCAATCTCACAACCGCATAAACCCTGCTACTCCTTTTAAAGTACCCAATCACACTAGTTCCACTATACCCTCCCTCTCTACCAACTCTACAACTACATTCACTTTTGTACCCATCCCAACCACCACAGTAAACAGACTACTGCTTAAGTTCAAACCGTGTAGTAATGCTCCTGACAATCTACCTACACAATTCTTAAAAGTTAGCGGCTGAATCTATTGCCTACCCTGTCGCCATCCTTCTAAACCGATCTGTTCAAGAATGGTATGTCCCTAAAATCTGGAAAAAAGCCTGTATTCTTCATCTTCATAAAGGAGGCAATAAGTCTGATATCTCAAACTTCCGACCTATTACCATTCTCTCTCCAGTCTCTAAGATCTTAGAAAAGTGCATTTACACTCAGATCTGCATTTTCTTCTTCACAACCAAATTCTATCTCCCACTCAGCACAGCTTTAGAACAGGCCACATCTCCACAACTGCCCTCATATCCTTCATGGACACAATCAACAGAACCAGTGGCTCAGGCAAAATTGTCTCCTGTCTCTTATCCCAGACCTTTCAAAAGCTTTTGATACTGTATCTCACTCCCTGCTTCTAAACCAGCTCTCTGAAATTGGCCTTTCTCTCTCCTCTCTTAACTGGTTCTCTAGTTATTTAACTGACAGACAATGGGGCGTCAAATGCAAGATTCCTTCTCTCCATATCTCATTACCCCTACTGGAGTTCCCCAAGGTTTTATACTAGGACACTTGTTATTCAACATTTTTATTAATAATTTCCACTCCTCTGTAGGTCAAGGCTCACTTATTTAATATGCTGATGACTCTACAATTATATGCACCTCTAATTCCATAACCAAACTACAACAACTAACTCAGTCAGCCTTCACTACTACTGAGAGATGGATTTATAATAATCACCTTTCCCTCAACCCTACCAAAACCAAACTCATGCTCTTCACACCTAAGAAGTCTGTCAGCATTAACAAAGCCCAATTTGCTGTACTCTCACAAAGTAACACAGTCATTGAAGTTGTTACTCAAACAAAACTGTTAGAAGTGTTTATAGACAAACACCTGAAATTTGACATACACATACACCACAGCATCAGCAAGACCAACCAAAAGCTTGGACCCTCTATAGGCCCCAAAAATATCTTAGCCCCTCCACTAAACAAGTCCCTGCTTCTACTTACCTACTACGTTTCCTACTCCATGGTACACATCTACTTACTAATCTTTCATACTCCCTGAAAGCTAAACTCAAAATTTGTTACAACAAAGTTGCTAAATTTACATCTAATAGAGACATGCGTGAATGGGTGTACCTTCATTGAAGGTTGTGCATCAGGGCCTGCAACTTGGCACGTAAAAATCTATTGCCAATCATTAGCGGACCGGAGTTCCGCTGTGGTGACCCCCTAACCGGGAAAAGCTGAAAGACATAACAACCAAACATTTTACCCACCACTATCTCAACTGGCTTGAGCTGCCTCACTTCCTCTCCTGCCTACAGTTGAATACAGCCCACAAAATAATCTTTAAACCATCAGACTGCCCTGCTCTTAGCCAAATCTGCAGTGCCTACCAACCAAATAGGGCTCTCAGATCCAAGAATGAGCACCATTTGCTGGTTTATAAACCACTCATGTATGCTGGACAGCTTCCATACTCATGCTCTGTAGCCAAGGCTGGGAATGCCCTGCCTTTAACTATTAGAATTACAAAAAATCCTTACACATGCAAAATCTCCCTAGAAAACATTCCGTCTTCCAAGTGGAACTATACCTGCACCTTGTCTCCTTCCCTCAAATCACAATTAGCCTCTACCTAACAAAGATACTCATATCGGACATGTAATATACTTAATACAAGGTGTCTGAGTTATCTATACTAAGGCCAGGGGTAAGCCTCATTATTAACAACCGTTAGATTTTTTTTTATTTTTATGCAAAGAAAAATCATGTGTCATTTTGTAATTCAATTCCCCTGTTAGAAATCTTATGCAGTGTGCTGAATCAAGTAATTTTTTGTTATCATTTCAATTTAAAATGCTTCACTTGGCTGTATATACCCCCGCAGCAAACTTACTCCAACTGTATATAACCCTGTAACAAACTTACTTCAATTGTATTTATTTCATGTTATATTACTGCTGTATATTCTCCAGTAATGTACTCTTGCCAAATGTATTTTTCTTTATGTTATGCGCTTGTTATTGTATCTGTTGTATGTTTTCTGCTTCTTGTTAGCTGTGGAACTTTTCTCCCCAGGCTTCCACTGAAAATGAGCTCTTTGGCCTAGTGGACTATCCCAGTAAACAAATACAAATAATAAATAAATAAATTGTGGCATTTTAGTAAGTAATGATATGCATATATGTATTTTCCACTGCATTATGTAACCTTTGTATCCATTTATGTATGTACTTACCATTGCATTATGTAACCTCGTAACCATATTGCTTATTGGAGCTTTTCTCCCCGGCCTCCACTGAAAATGGGCACACCACTGGCCCAGTGGACTTCCCCAGTAACCAAACTGAAATAAATAAATAAATAAATAAAATAATGAGTACTAGGATATTCAGATATTCAGAAACTAGTGAATTAATTTAGTGTCATGAAGCTAATATGGCAACCTAATGACTAGGATTATACTTCACAAAATTTTGACATAGGCTGAGGGTATTGTAGCAAAGAAACATGACAAAGAAAATTATCTAAATCTGGCTTGAGCATGCAAGTGGTTAATCTTGATCAGTGTTAAACAGATGTAAATAATTACATAAATAAAAAAAATAGCTCTAGGGTGATCTTTGCTCATTGGGTCAATCATTACAATCTGAAGAGTTGAAGTAAAGGTTTGCAGGTGGTTCACAGGTTCATAAGTCTAGTGTACAAGCTCAGGACCTACTGGCCATTGAAAGGCTTGATGCCTTAGATCCCATGCTACAAATGTGTTTGTCCATGTCACCTTGTTCCTTCTTGACGTTGTGGATAGATGGGTTGAGATTAACTAAGAAGGGTAGATGATTTCATAGGTATGAGAGTCTTTGAAATGTGAACCTGTCACTGTTTATTGTACTGTCGGTCTTAGTATTTACTGAGGCTAAGAGTCCTCTTGTCTTAAGGTCTCCCTTAAAGGTTTTGCATGCCAGGTAGAGGTCTTCTTTAAGAATGCAATACAACACAGACTTGAGAAATTTGCTGTAATCATTCACTGTAAGTCAAGCCTTGAAGCACTTTTATTCTCTTTGTCTATAGTTATTTGTACATTCCCTAGTTGTATCAGATGGCACATGAGTAAGTCACAGAACAGACTGAAGTATTGTACAGAACAGGATATGGTAAATTGGTCTGACAAAAACTGTCGTTGGCATAGCTTTCATCCCTATTGCAGCACAGGTAGGGAAGTCAATATGCTTTCAGATGTTAGAGGAACAGAATTAAGGAAAAAAGGCTGCTGCAGCTACTACTGATAAAGAATGGCATGAGAGGAGGTGATATATACTCATCTATTGTCAGAGAGGAGGTGATATATACTCATCTATTGTCAGGAGTCATGAGGGACTGGAAATAAGACAGATATATTTTATAGATGGAAATAGCAGAGTTGGTAGCCAAAAGAAGCCTGGTTTAAGTCAAAATAAAGAATACAATTTTTCCGAGAGGGTCATGCAGGCCGAGAGTAATCAGATGAGCAGAGCAGTGTAGAGTAACCCAGCAAACAAATTCCAGACAGTCTGGGAAATGAGGATAGGCAGAATAGTGGAGGGCAAAGACTCAGAATGATCATCAATTTTCTTCTTTTATTTTAATTGTATCATTTCCATGCATTGCTTAAATATTAAGCATTATAAAACTCATTTTCACATAATATGTTACACTTAGTTATATATTTTATGTTTGA
Organism: Protopterus annectens; assembly: GCF_019279795.1. Taxonomy (NCBI): domain Eukaryota; kingdom Metazoa; phylum Chordata; order Ceratodontiformes; family Protopteridae; genus Protopterus; species Protopterus annectens. Next base: position 1,102,130,635 of record NC_056745.1, on the reverse strand, counting down.
AATCTTAGCTAATCATCCACTTCTGTTTTACTTAGCACCTACACGCCCAGAAATTACCTCTGTAGAGCACTTCCATGGTATGCTGTACATCAGCTGGTCATATAGCAGCGACATCACGGATCTGTCTCATTCAAGAATGTTACACTGGCTGGTTATTGCTGAGGGAAAGAAGCGGATTAAGAAGAGCGTAAGTAATTAAAGGCTAAAACGCTGTCAGTCACTATCAACTGTAAAGCAGTATCTTCCAGAATGCTGGTGAACAATGATACATGTTATGTCGCACTGACAATTTGTTTAAATGTATGTTGATACATTTTTTTCACAAAAAAGGAATCCAAAAGACCAAAAAGACCTGGATTCTGGAGGAGTCTTCACCTAACTCATGTGATACTCCAAGCAATACACAGACACACACGCATACATGCACACACTCATACACCACACACATACTTGTCCACTTGCAAAGTAAAACATCTAACCCTACCCTGACCCCCCCATACACACACACACACACACACACACACACACACACACACACACACTTACACCAGGCACCAAAATAGAATATTTACCCCTACCTTAATCCTCAGACACACATGCATACTTATTTGGATGTCAAAACTTTGTTTATATCTGGAGGATTCACTATTCCTACATACTCATGCCTCCGACATTCAGCATTGCTCACTCACTATTCGGCCTATCAGTAGATCAGGACTGATCAACTGTCAGACAACTAGATAATCCCTCCAACTGCTTATATCCTCTGCATGAAGTCTAAGCATACAGGCTGCCATCATCTAAAAATGTCATTATACCATAACTGTATCTAATTCTATCCAATCAGATTTATAGTGCAACAGTGACAGTATCCAGTCATATGCAAGCTCTACTGACACATTCAGGGTCTTTGTGAGTTTCAGACTCTGGTAAGTGAATTTGTTTGTTATCTCTACAAAAAGGAAATATTTATGGGATCAGAATTCAGATTTTGTCTTCATGGCATTAGTTTGGTATCCTGCCAGTTTACAAATTTTCCAACTCTTGGAACCTCAAATAAAGTTTTTTTCTAGATTTGATAGGTAAGCCATCAGATCATTCATTTATAGGAAAAACTTTAGCTGAGAGCCATGGATAGCATATTGTCTGCATGGGGCTACCCTTAATCTAGCAGTCCAGGACACCAGATATAACACAAAGAGAATAGGAGAAAGTGGGCAACCTTCTCTAGTTCTCCGAAATAAACCTATAACTGTTAAGAGTCAAGCTTCTCTCTCTATCTTGGTCATTCAGTGATAATACTTACTAAGTTTATAAACCTCAGAGGAAATCCCATGTGTAACAACACAAGGGACAAGTGTAGTAAGTTAACTCCAGCAAAAGCCTTTTTTAGCAGCCAGGAGAATTTGGCTTGACCAAGCCTAATTTTCTGTAAGAAATTATGTCTCATCAGTTTATCAAAAATAGTCATATATGAGACAATTCTGTATGATCTATATGTACAATCACAGGTAGAAATATAGCCAATATCTTACTTAAAATAGCTCTGAATCTTTATAACAATGTTTTAGAGTTAAGTTGACTTTTGTTGATGGCAGCCAATCTGAGAAGGGACTTTTCATTTCTTCAAAACTAGAGAAACAGTGGCATGTTTCCAAGGGGGGCACTTTAGCAAATTTAACTATAAATATTTTCTTTCTATAGATACAGGCTTCTATTGGCAATTCACCAGGACAATTTTCCTGGTCTGTCACTATGGCCTTGACTCCCACTGCAGTATGGTCTACCATGACAGAGGCTACCTGGATTAGTCTAGTTTTGTTAAATTCAAATAGAGTAAAAATTCATTTATCTACTCTTCCAGGTCAGCCTCAAAAGTCTATTTTACATATAACTTTGCATAACCATTTACAAAAGACGACAGATAATCCAGAGGGCTTGAGTGATGTTTGGTATCCCACCTGTGATGCAGAGGTTGACAGAACTAACAAGAAACAGAGTATAAAGGATTAATCCAGATAAACGTACTTTAACTAGTAGATCTTGGAGACTCTCTCTGTCTTTTTGATACCTAGCTGTGGGAGGAAAAAAGATATCTTATTGAAGTTTTCAGAAGTTTATTCAGTTAAGCAGGTAGATAGATGAGTGTTGTCATCTACCTACTTAACTGAATAAACTACTGGAAACTTCAACAAGGTGTCTTTATTCCTCCCACAGGGAGGGTATCAGAGAGAGAGAGAGAGAGAGAGAGAGATTCACCTAGATCTGCTAGCTAAAGTGATTTTATCTGGACTGAACCATCTCCTAGATCTGCTAGCTAAAGTGATTTTATCTGGACTAACCTTTTACAAAAAACTCTTATTTGTCCTGCAACCAGAATCATATGATCAATGATTCTACAAAGTGTTCTTTTAGCAACTTAGGTCTTACCTCAATAAATTGTTGTCTAGTATGGGTAATTTAAAATTTCCCAAACTTCAGTGATCTAACAGATTGGTCTGTTTTATGAGAAATCGGCTTATTAGTCTAATTTTTCAATTCTAAAACATCCCTTGATAGTATACATATTTAACATAAAACCATTTTGATATAAATTTGGTTTCACTTTTAAAGAAAGATTATTTTTAAACTTGTTTCTATTCATTTTCCAGACAGGTATCAAACTCAAAGTCCATCTGCTTAACCCAAGCTAGTAGCTCTTGCTGGAATTCAAAGACATTTGCTATGTGTGAGAATGAACTGTTTACCAGTATGAGAAATACTAATAAGAGATGCCTGTCAAGTGGGCAGCACTGCTGAGTAATCAGCCCTACTCAGCTCAGATTTGTTAATGATCAGCACCGAGATGGAGCAATAGCAGTAACCGCCTCAACTGTCACAGTAAAAGTAGACCAACACAAAGAGAACATGTGGACTGTAGGTACCTCTCAATAGTACTCCAGGGACTGAGCTTACTTGGACAGGGTTCAGCTGTCTCAGAAAGTGCAAACTTATATGAAAGAAAAAAATGTAATTTTAGACATCGGGTACAGTACCTGAATAATCCTGCTGGTGTGGTTAAAATCATATGATCACAAATACTACCATATAAATGATGTAGAAACATTTTAAAATGGTTACTAGAAAAGAAGATAAGAGCATGCAAAGAGATCCAATTCAGGAAAACAAACAGGACAGCGCAAGTTGGGGAGTGGGAATGTAGGGTCATTTTTTATGGGATGGAGCTTCATTTTTTCTATATAAATAAACAAAGAATGGGAGTAGGTATATAAGAGAAAACTAGATATGGAAAGTGAGTGTAAGATAGTTTCTGGGGAAGAAGAGCAAGCATTAAACAGTACAGCCAAAACAGGATGTTTTGTACACTCAAGTTTGGAGTGCCAAAGATGGGCACATACAGAGGATGGACAAATGGTGATGGGACAGGTTAGATCATGTACAGGGTATGAGATATGACACACTAGGAAGGAGATCATACCATGCAGGAGAATTGATGGAGTTCGAGCCAACAGTGGACAGGTAATGAGGCCTGAAGGGCAGCATACTGAGAAACATCACCAGTTTATGATCCCATGTAAGTGCTCCCCTAGTAGTCTGATGGTCAAAACCTGCTGTTCCACTGAATCTACTATTCAATGTAGGAAGGATTTCATGCAACAAATTGACCTCCACCACATCTTCAAACAGCTTTTGCAACTGTGTCTTGTCGATAGGTGTCAGAATATAGATATTGCTCCCAGGTGAGGCAACCGAGCTGTTCATGATCTAACAAATAAAAACTTCATACAACAGAACTACCTGACTGAGTTGTATGCATTCAGCAGGAAGATGTCTTTAAAAAATTGCAATACAGCCCCAGGTACACTGCACATCAGCTTCCTGTTACTGCAGCAACTTAGGCATTTAGTGCATGAGGTCATCATAAGAGATTCTACATTGTTCTGCAGACCATCAAATGCCTGTAGCTCTATGTAGCTTCTAGTCGAGGTCATAGTAACCATCTGGCATGTTGAAAGCTTCATCCTAATAACTCTGTGAAAGACATAAAGAAAATAATTGCCTCTTTCACGCACAATGCAAGAGACAAATAGGTGCCAGAAGTCCTTTCTGCCTTACAGAATGCCAAAAGCTGAATGATGTAGCAAAATGCCAGGTATTTAGGTAAGTATGCATATTTGAGGTTTGTATTTCATGCAAGCATTTTATGTGCAACTACACAATTTCCTTACATATATAGTTTTTGTGCATCAGCCTTGGGACTCTGAATGTGTTAAGGCATTAACGTACCTGTTGCTCAGAAAGGCTCCGTCACACAAAAGAAAATTATGTGATTCATAACCATTCTTTCTTTATCTCCTTTTTGCCTAAATAGTACACAAATTGGGTATACAATTACAGAGTGAAATTTCAGTAGAGTGTGGTGTGTTAACACCATTTTATCTGCATTTCATTAGCAAAATTTGCAGTACTGTGCATTGGTATCAGTAGATGTTCATCGTGTTACCCTGCTGCAGTCATCACACTTGTGTTATCCTGCCGTCAGGCAGTCCCGCAGTCAGCTGAATTCCAAATTCTTGGTCCAGCGTCGGTTGCTGTCGCTTCTTCCCTGACGGTCAGTGTGCCAGGGGTATATAAGAGGCATCTGATGCCATTTTCTTCAGTCTTTCTTGCCGCGCAGTGCCCGAAGCAGAAGCAGTTTGCAAGTGCCGGTCGGCCGACACCTGAGATTTTCAATTTGAATTTCAGTCCGAAGTCTTCAATAAAGCTAAGTACCCCGTTGGGGAACATTTTCTTGCCTCAGTCCGATGTCAGAAAAAGTTAACAATTGCATTTCTTGTGGGAAGCAAATACCTCATAAGGACTTCCATTCCTATTGTATTCCTTGCCTAGGCCCAGAACACGACGTCACAGGTTGTTGGTTTTGCACTAGGTTTAATAAACACACTATCAAATGCCGTTTTGACACGGCATTACTTCGGTAGGAAATTTAATTATATCATGCCGTTGGAGCAGCCGACGACCGCAATTCATAAAAAACACAAGGATAAGGACAGGCAGCGTAGGAATATGCCAGACCCCGAGGCCTCAGCTGGGCCTGTCGCTGGTTCTCCGTTTTTCAGTGAGGCGCCTACGCAGACCCTGATGACCACAGAGCTGGAACCGCAGACAGCTGCCGACTCCCAAGCAGAGTCTACTAGGCCGATGCAGCCATCTACCGAAACCGAAGCAGAATTAGACACCGGTGCAGAGAAAACACCTTCGCTTGCAGAAGGTGTCTTCAGACCGACTACACTCACCATTAAATCTTATGCCAAGCTTAAAACTCCTTTAAAGCCTAAGAAAACTGTTCATCAGTCTACAGATCAAGGCCCCATGCCTAAGAAACAGATGCTTAAGATGGCTGAAGATTTAATTATCCTTATCAGGGGTTCCCATCCCCCTCCTGATAAAAGACCAAGACAAGAGGAGGATTATGCATCCTCTGACCAGGTTTCTCTCTCCTCAGATTCTTCTGAGGAACAGGATTAGACTTTTCCACCTTATGAGGATTCTGATGCTGAAGACTCTATTCCCTCAGCATCTCCCCCTGAAGACTACTGGGGAAACATTACATACCATGAGGGAACATTTCCACTGGGAAGGCCAGGATTACTCAGATTCTAAGAAAAGGCTCAGAGTGTTCCTTTTATTACCCCAGCACAGACCTCTTGCTATCCCTCCTGTTTTAGATATTGTAGATGATGTCTACTTGGAGTCTAGTTTAAATCCAGACTCTCTACCTCCTGCTCCAGCCAAACCAAACAGATAATACAGAGTACCTGACTCACACAAATTCCTTTATAAAAGCCCTATAGCTGACCCAGAAACCATTTCCCAGGGTCCTAAGGGAGAAAAAGCTTCTATGGTTAAAAATCCTGTGCCCTCTGAAAGAGATTCCAGAGCCCTAGATAGATGGGGAAAGAAAATATACACCTCTGCAACTCTGGCTATGAGAGCATTAAATTGCCAGTTTCACATGTTGAAATATCAACAATTCCTGATGTCTCGGTTAAAACAAAAATGAGCACACATTCAGAACAGCCTGAATTCAAGGAAATGCAGGATCTGTTGCATGCAGCTGAACAGGTGGGCAAGCATACTTTACAATGCGGTTTTGATTCATTGGAAGCTTCCTGTAGAGCAGCTGTTACTGGCTCTGTCATTCGTAGACATGCTTGGTTAAAAGAGCAAACCCTCCCTAACCATGTTAAAGCAAAATTATTAGATGCACCTTTACAACAAGATGTATTATTTGGTGTCAAAGCAGAAGAGGTTTTAAAGAAAATGGAGGATAAGGCTAAATCTATGCAAACGGTCAAGGATTTCTTGCAGGTACAACCCCCTCGCTTCAGCAGAAATTGGCCAACAAAAAATTGGTCCTTTCCAGCTTCAGACAGATCACAGAGGGGCAAATACAGACACCCAAGGGGCAGAGGTCAGTCACAGGGCCCTTACAAACCTCACCAATGGGGTTCTGCTACCCAGAAAGGAGGAGAAGACAGGCCCCAAGCTAGCAGAAGGCAGACACAATGACTCTATCCTCAAACTACCAAGCAAATCTCTCCTGGCAACATCCTTGGGAGGAAAACTAGCATTTTTTTGCAGACAACTGGCACATCATCACAAAAGACAAATGGGTTCTAAACATGTCTCTCAAGGATACAGATTCCACTTTCATACCTTACCAGGGATCAAAGGAATGCCAAACCTGCCTCCAAATCAATGGGCAGAGGCACAAAAACAAATTGCAGCTCTCATGAACACGAGAGCCATTCAGCAGGTACCTTCACAGGAGCAAGGACAAGGATTTTACTCAAGACTCTTCCTAGTTCCAAGAAAGGACAAAGCATGGAGACCCATTCTGGATCTTTCAATTCTGAACACCTATCTGCAAATGACAAAATTCAAGATGCTAACACTACAGCAGCTTTTTCCCATGCTGGGCAAGAATGCTTGGCTAGTCACTTTGGACCTTAAGGAGGCATACCTGCATGTCCCTATCAGCCAAAATTGCAGAAGATACCTCCACTTCATTGCAGGTTTAACGCATTATCAATTCTCTGCACTGCCCTTTAGCTTATCTACTGCACCCAGGGTCTTCATAAAATGCCTGGCACCAGTAATTGCATACTGTAGACAAAGAGGAATTCCAATATACCCATACCTGGACGACTGTCTTATTCAAGCAGAAAGCAAGGACATTCTTTTACAGCATCTGGCATTTGTCAAACACCTTCTAAGTTGCCTAGGGTACACAGTAAATGAAAAGAAATCAAAACTAGTGCCCTCACAAAACATAATATTCCTGGGTGCCAGCTTGAATACAACGGCCCAGATGGCTTATCTCATGCCAGACAAACAACGGCAGCTGTTTCAATATTTCAAAATAATGGCAACAAAGACCCAACTCCCTGCAAGAAAAATTCTGCAGGCCTTGGGATTCATGGCATCTTGCATACTACTAATACCATTTGCAAAACTGCATATGAGGAAATTACAATGGTACCTGAAAAGTGTATGGACTCAGCACAGCCACAGCTTGGAAACAATGATTCCACTCATTCCCTGCCTTCAACAGGAGTTTCTATGGTGGGCACAGGCATGTCACCTCAACAAGTGTCAGCCTTTCACCTTACCCACAGCCAGGCAAACTATGACAATGGATGCATCGGACTATGCCTGGGGAGCACACATGGCAGGACAGTGCATTCAGGGCAAATGGACTACAGATCAGAGACACCTGCATATCAATCAAAAAGAAATGCTAGCAGTGCAGAATGCCCTAACAGCTTTCAAGGACCTTCTACACCCAGGACAACTACTAATAAGGACAGACAACACCACAGTTATGTGGTACATAAACAAGCAAGGGGCACACATTCCTACCCTCTATGCAGGCAAGCAATGACCTTATGGAACACTGCACTGTCTTACCAGGTTCAATTACAAGCACAATTTCTGCCAGGAAAGAAAAACACATTGGCAAACGACCTAAGCAGAAACATCATGGATCCACACGAATGGAAACTAGATCCACAAGTATTTGCAATGATAGCTCAAAGATGGGAACGCCCAGACATAGATCTGTTTGCAAGCCCCCACAACCACCAACTTCAAAAATTTTGCACAAGGACCTTCCATCCACACGCCCTCTCATTCAGTTGGAAAACATTAACAGTGTATGCCTTCCCTCCACTGCCTCTTTAGCAAAGGTACTGCTGAAAGTCAGATTAGAGAGGCCACAAATGATTCTTGTTGCACCAGACTGGCCACACCAACATTGGTATCCAATTTTAAGGAACATGGCCCAGGGCCCAACATGGATTTTTACCACAAATTCCTCACCTGCTTACCCAACGAGACAATCTGATTCTACACAGCCAGCTCAAGACTTTAAACCTGGCTGCATGGCAAATTACCCAAACAACCAGCCAACACCTTTATCCAAAGCTATTATGGATGTCATTCTGAAGGTCAGGAGGCCCAGCACCAGGAAAACCTATTCAGACAAATGGAAAAGATTTTGCGTCTGGAACCAGGCTAAAGGCCTAAATCCCCTGGAGCCGTACATTCCTTAGATTCTACAATATTTAACTGAGATGTTACACAAAGGACTTTCCTTTTCATCTATTAAGATCCACACCTCAGCAATTTCAGCTCATTACAGCACAGATCCTCCATTATTTTCACATCCACTCCTAAGACAGTACCTCAGAGGGGCTAAGAACTTAAGACCGTCAAGGAGAGCACCAACACCTCCTTGGGATCTCAACTTTGTCCTGGAAAAGCTTACACTGCCACCCTTTGAACCAGCTTTTTCAACTGATTTAAAATTTCTTTCATGGAAAACTGCCCTACTACTAGCAATAACCTCAGCTAGAAGAGTCTCAGAGCTACAGGCAGTAATGGCAGTGGAACCTTTCCTAATTTTTCATCAAGACAGAGTTTCTCTATGAACTAATCCTTTCTTTATGCCAAAGGTGGTATCCAGTGTGGCCCTAAACCAAACCATTCACTTGCCCACCTTCTTCCCAAATCCCCAGAACACAGGAAAAAGACTCCTGCACTCTTTGGACATTCACAGGCAATTACGTTACTACTTGGATAAAACTAAGGCTTTCAGAAAAACTGACCAGCTCTTTGTAGCCTATGCTACAGGATCACAAGGAAAAGCTATCTCAAAACAGACCATTTCTAAATCGATAGGACATTGCATACGTTTCTGCTACACACATCATGGGAAACCAGTACCTACTAACATTAGGTCCCACTCCACCAGGGCTACAGCTACATCAGCAGCCTTTCTCAGGGGAGTGCCAACCAAGGATATTTTAGAAGCTGCTACTTGGAGTTCAGTGCACACCTTCACCAAACGCTATCACTTAGCTCTTTACTCTAAGACTAAAGCTGGTTTTGCCACTGCAGTTTTACAGGGCCTACTAACTTCTTCTAACTCTGTTTGACTCCACCTCCCCTCCTTAGCTTTGGGATTCAACCCAAGTGTGATGACTGCAGCAGGGTAACACGATGAACATAGTACAGTTTTGTACCTACCATAAATGTAGATGTTCGAGTGTTCACCCTGCTGCAGTCCAGGTTACCCTCCCTCCATCCCCTCTGAACTAGCTGAATTTATCTCTACCACTTTATCCTATTCTATCTCTGTGGTGTATTTGCTTGTACCTAAGGGTTTTGTTTTATTTTTATATAGCCTTATGTATATATACACATATATATATATATATATATATATATATATATATATATATACATTTTGCCTACCTTTTGGGGGCACCTGACATCTGGGGCAAGAAAAACTGAAGAAAATGGCATCGGATGCCTCTTATATACCCCTGGCGCACTGACGGCAGGGAAGAAGTGACACCACCCGACGCCAGACCAAGACTTTGGAATTCAGGCTGACTGCGGGACTGCCTGACGTCAGGATAACCCAAGTGTGATGACTGCAGCAGGGTAACACAATGAACATCTATTGATACCAATGCACAGTACTGCAAATTTATGGTAGGTACAAAACTGTACTATGTATGGATTTTTTCTGGGATCTTCCATGCTGACTATAGTCTCAGACATCAGGGGTATAATAGAGCTGTACTTATGTTTCCAAGGTATATTTGTACATGTTAACCAAATGCTTTCTTACATTTGCCTTAGTTGCCTACATGCTAGTCAGCACAGCTGCAGTAAATGTGCTATGGAGGTGACCTTGCCGTTACCATGCCAGCAGACTACTGCACAGGATAACTTCTGTCTGGAAGTATTATATTGTAGTGTAGCACAACTTAAAAGGCCTGCATACTGTGAGTATGTGCACAGGACAGGTACATTCTCAGTACCTGTAAAAGTATCTTTAACAATATCTATTTACATATTGTCTAGGAGACAGTATGTGCATGGGACAAGGATGATAGAGGCTAGAAAATTTCATCAATAATGAAAAAGACATTCTGCTGCAGGGATTCAGATAGCATGGCCTATGGCTAATGGGCAGAGGCATTCAGGACAACCACTGAGAGACCAGATGCTCAGTCCATGCTGTAAGAGCTAAGTGTGGTGGTGGTGGTCACAAGCTCTCACTTACCCAGTATTATGATCAGCTTTGGCAAGTAGAAGCCATGGAATGTTGGCAACTAACTGACACACTACAGGGGGTGGCTTCCCAAGATCCATAAGGAGTGCAGGAGTTTCTTGTGTCACAGAAAGGAGGAAATTCAGCGGTTATACACCATGGTGGCATGGTTGTCTGTGGTGGTCTGATCCACTCCACCTGTATCTCAGTGGTTAATAGCACAATTCACAGGTTTGCATACAGTTATTATATACGAGTGTATCCTAACAAAACAGGCATAATGCACATTTATTTTAAGAGGTCTGTCAGGAGTGCAACAAGGCACTGCCTACAGATAAGGTAAAATTGAGTAACAAGGAGTTTAATGTATGTACTCCCTTGCCCTACATGTCAAATATATAACATATGTTAATTTATCCACTATGGTGTTCTGTAATGTCAAGCATTCATATGGAGGAGTGGAGGTTGACAATATGCAAAAATGTATGAGGCTGGACATAGAGCTGACATCCTCACCTCCACAGTGTCTTGAAATGACACTCAGATACATGGTCAAGTGTCATAGTCAAAAATACACATTTACAGTTATGTTTGTTTCTCCTGAGTAGAGAGCTACCCACTACAGAGGGTGTGTATGTATATGTGTATATATATATATATATATATATATATATATATATATATATATATATATATATATATATTTATGTGTGTGTGTGTATGTATTGGACCCCCTACACATGATCGTAATTTCAGAAACCCAATTCCCATATGGCCGAGACCATGCAGAACGGGCATTCTGTATAGTGCAGAATGGGAAGATTGACGATTCCTATCTTCTGCACTGTAGTGCGATCTTGGAGTTGCCCCCCCTGCTAGTAACATGTAGGTCAGTTTTTTTTTTTTTTTTTTGTTTTATATGTTCGAAATTTCAAAAGTTGATCATATGGTCTCAGCCATATGGGAATTGGCTTTCTGAAATTTCGATCATGTGTAGGGAACCCATGTATATATATATATATATATATATATATATATATATATATATATATATATATATATATATATATGTATATATATATATATATATATATATATATATATATATATATATATATATATATATATATATATTTTTTTATATATATATATATATATATATATATATATATATATATCTGAAGATACAGAGTACTGACTCAATGTACATCACCTATTATGGAGGCGAGACCTGCTATACCTGAGAGTACACTAAGTGCTACCTCTGAATTTGAAACAGCTTTAGAAGTGTGCACTGCTTTTTCTGTGGACATGCCAGCTATAGACTAGCAACATAGGGGTACCAATACTTTTTCAACTCACAGTAGCTCCCTTGAAATGCAAGTGAAAGTCATTCAGGCACTGTCTGCTGCCACACTGTCTGCAATGTAGACAGCATGTGTGTTGTGTGACATTTGTGAGATGCCACCCAGAACTATCATGAGCTCTATGTGGATCTGGATGGTTCAAACACTGCAGAATGACTGTTCTTTTGAGATCTGTTGTAGAATCCATTCCATGCATAAGATTTCCTGTGCCAGCATGTCAGCCAGGAGTGCCAGTGTTATCTGTGGTTGGATTAGGATGCAGACACAGAGTGGACATGGATGTGTACATTTTCAGAAGGCATGCTTGATATATGTGCCTGCAAGAAGGCCTGACTAACCTCTTTGTAGGTAGCAAATAGTGTATATCCAGAACTGAAACCCCTTATCAACAAGCTCCATGCAAGTGCAGGTCATAATGTGACACAGTGTCTGTTCCATAGGAGGTCATGAGCCCTGCACTTTCTTGCTTACAAAGTAGCATCAAGTCAAGGTCACACAGTGGTACTCTATCCCTGCCACAGGAGGAAGTGAACCCTGGCATCATGTATCCTTTTACTGAATGTAGCCCCCATATGATGCCTCATGATATGCTTCTCACACTCAGTTTGCATTGACAGTCTTGTGACAATGTACCCTTTGTTTCCTGTAGAAAAGATGATGACTGTAACCCACTTCACCCTCCACCATGTTGTATTGATATACAATGGGAAAAGAACATGCACTGACAAGTATACCTTCATAGGAATACTGCAGACATCATGTTTAATCCATGTAACACTGTCAGAGCTGCCTTGTATTCTGCACCTCACTGTTGGGGTGGCTTTCACAGATCATACATTATCAGGCTCCTGATAACTGTCATTGTCATGTGTAATGTTGTTGCTGTTGGGGTATTTGGCAGATAGTGTAATGCAGCCATATAGTCAGGATATGGATCCTGTCCATACATAATTGTACTATGAATGAACAATGGCACATACCACAGACGTCTTGCTATCTGTCTAAGAAGAATTCTGAAGAGACGTACTAGATGTATCCAGGCAATATAACTATACCTTCCTCATCCCAAACACACATTCAGTGAAGATACAGATCTGAGCATGAACAGTGCTTGACTGCATTTCTGCCATTGTTTCAAGGCTGTGCATGGGGTGCTTGAGCCAGGGTTCATGGGGGTAGTTAGCATCACCTGCATGATATTTTGTTTTTGTGGGGTGCAGTTGGCAACCTGCATAAGTGTCAAGATTTATTCTACATACTATGTGAGCACTTAGCAAAAAGATGGCCTTAGTCTTTTAGGGATAATGCCCTGACTACATCACACCTGACCTGAGTTTGAATAGTGTCTCTGGAGTATCTGTAGAAGCTAGCAGGGAAGGATGGGAGTAAGAGATACCCCATAACTGCTGTCTCACCCTAGATGAAGTGATATGGCTTTGCCTTGCCACATGGGCAAAACGTAGTAGGAGTAGTAGGTGTCTACCCCATAGATCTCAGGTTCCATCCAGCCTGAGCTGCTATGCACAACGACATGGTGAGCTGAGAGCAATCTTCAGTGGGCAACCCTAGTGGAGCTCAGACGAGCCACCAAAGGGGAGGAGTGTACTGCACTGGAAGCAAGGGTAGACTTCCCTGCGGGACTTGTAAGGCTGTCCATCTTCCTACCACCAAAGTTAAGTCATGAGTGAATGAGCTGATGGGAGATTCCTGGGAAGGAATGAATGGGCTGTAGGGCTGTTGCCTGCCCAGGATGTCCCAACTTCTGTGACCTCAGAATGAATGTACCAGTTGGGTGCAAGTAGGTGAGCCATTGGCCTCAGTCCTGAGGGGGTGCAAAATCAAAAGATGAATTCCATCCTTAATGTTTTATTTGGAAATAAGATTAAAGGTTTTGTTCTCAAATATCTCATATCAGAGTTCTTACCCAGAGACAGCTATCCAAAGCCCACTTATCCATGAATATGTCATATCTTCCATCATTAGTACAAAAGAACATATAGTAAAAACTTATAATGCATCCTCCATGAGACCTGATAATATACCTGGCTACTTAATAAATAGTACTAAACAGGCATTGGTACAGCTGCTCCTTAAACTATTCAACCTGAACCTAGCCACTGACATTTTCCCTGAGGTATGACACATGGTAGTTATGAAGCCACTTCTCAAATGTCATCCCACCACTGACCTCAGAAATTATAGACCCATCAGTTTGATAGGTTTCAACCTCAAAGTCACAATGCCTTAAAACATATCTTAACTGACCTAATTAACTATGGTATTAAAATTCCTATCAAGCTACACCTGCAGCAGTTTAATTTTTCTTAAGGGTACATCCTGTCTAATGAATCTGGTAATTGTCTTTGAAAGGGTGACACAGGCTGTTGACAGTGGTCATGCTGTTTACACAGTGTACCTCAACCTAGCCAAAGTATTTCATACTATTCCTTATATTAGCGTAATAAGCAAACTAAACATACTTCTAATAGATCCCTATGTAGTAAGATAGATAACAAATTGGCTAAAAGATAGATCCTGCACAATTAAGATGGTGGGTGCGACCTCAATGAGTATAATAGTGACCAGTGGTGTTTTACAGGGCACAGTATTGGGACCTTTGTTGCCTGGCATCTACTTTTCTGAACTCCAAATCATGCCCCAAGATCTGTTAACCAAGTTTGCAGATGGCTGTGTTCTCAAGTCCCCATTTGATGCCCAGGCCCTTCAGCATGTGGTTACACTTGTCAATCTTTGGTGTAAAAATAACAGGATCATCGTAAATGCAATAATCTGTGATATTACCATGTTTGGTAGACAACCCCTAAAACCAACTTATAACACAAACAGAGCTCTCTTCAAAATTAGACTATAATTACAGACCTTGTAACTTGTGTTGATAATTCCTTCTCCTTTGATCATCTTTTGCTACAGTGGTCAGGAAGTCCTACTTTGTACACCTAATTACAAAAGGAATATCATCCCAATCTAAAGACAGCATAGCCCCCTTATATTCTGCATTGATTAGGCCAGAGAAATCTAATCAAAGCCAAACATAATGGAGGGGGGGGGCAAAGGCCAAAAAATAGGGGCAGATTTTAAATATTATTCTTATATACTTAGAAAGTTGTTAGAATAACATGTTTTGAGCTGGCATGTCTTTTCTGAAGGCTATGAAGTCTGAAGCTCAAATGTCTGTAATTATTTACTGACTTCAATCCCCAGACTAGACATATGAAGCAAACAATCTGGACAGTCTGAAAAAAAGTCTGGAAATTTGAGAAGTATGCATGCCATTAGGATTCCAATAGTCCAAGATCTCTTGTATCTCCATAAATAGCACAGTTCCAATTATACTATGACCAGAGATCTAAATCTGTATCAGCAAGTAAGTAAATCAATCGGGAGAGACAGAATCATTACACAACAAGTTTCCCACCTCTTGAATAGGCTTCTGCTAAACATTAAGCAATGTGAAACATTATAACCATTCAAATTAGAACTAGAGAGCTGGATGGGTATTCTCAAATTCAACCCTGGCTTAACTGGTCCAGCCTCCATTTCCCCACCTTGAAAAAGGAGGTAAGGTTTAAGGGTAGGTACTGGCAAGGCTTAAATGGCTTAAATGGCCACTAGGATCAATTTCCTTATATTTCCTATGAACTCAAGGCTCATTGCTGAATTGCTGAATACAGGTAGTAAATGATCTGAACTAAAACAACTCAACTGCTTCAAGTAAGATTTTTTCATCAAAGATAAGCTTTTGCCATATTTGTAGGAATACATCACTTAAAAATAAATATGTAATTTATTATTCTGTATATATTTGAGTTACTACTCACTCATGATTCATACCTTTTAAAAAGACAGTCATGCATTCAGCTTTGCCGTACATGTTCACTAATGTTTATTGAACATATATACTGCAGTTTATAAGATCAGTTAACTAAACTAATATGTAAGCTATCATCCTTAAGTTTCATTAAATACTAAAATAAGTTATAATGTAATGCATAAAACAGTGATGTATATATTCAAATTAAAATCAGAAGAAAGAACAAACATCAAAATAATTAAATTGTCTTATTTTTTTTAATTAAACCTCATGATTTTAATCAGATTTTAATAGAAAAAAATTTACAGAGGCATTTCTGCTTTTAAGAATTTAACAAAATTTGCATTTTTTCTCATTAATTCAAGCAGGTGTGTACACATATCCCTATACAGTAATGTGACATGCCCCAACAGCAAAGTATTATATATGTGTGTATGTATATATATATATCTATGTATATATATATATCTATGGATTCACGTTATAATCCCAAAATGCCAAATTTCAGTATCTCAAGACTATAAAGCCGAAAACTCACAAACCCAAAACCCCAAAATCACGAAATTCAGAACCACGACTGTCAAAAACAATTGCACCACACACACAAACACTTACCTACTGACACTACAACAAACCAAAACAACACACACAGACACAACAAAACAAACACACACACCTACCTTTCCTGTAAGCAGTGGAGCATCCCCCCCACATCCCCGCTACTTATATATACCAACTCCAAGGTTACACTAAAAACCAAAAGACAGAAAACCTACCACCACACATTCTACACCCCCCTTGCACAAACACACATCGCATACATGCAAACACCACCACTCTTAACACTTACACACTCACACTCTTAACTACCTACCCTAAGCCACACCTAAAACTCCCCAGCACACTCACATAAAACACAAACCCTTGCCAAAACCCTTAAAATCATTATACTTGCCTAATGCGCCATCACTACTGTGGGTTTGACATTTCTGGGTTCGATATTCTGCAGTTTTGCGCAACTGCAGATTCGAAACTTTGGTCTCAAGATACTGCAATTCGACACATCATCTTTTCGAGATGCCAAAGTGAACCCATATATATATATATATATATATATATATATATATATATATATACACATATACATATATATATATATATATATATATATATATATATATATATATATATACACATATATATATATATATATGTATACACACACACACACACACACACACACACACACACACACACACACACACACACACACACATATATACCCCCATTAACATGAAAGCTGATAATAAAAAGCTTGTCCTACGAACTCAGAACAAGCAGTGATGATGTCCTAACTCTCCTAAGATAACTGGTTTTGAGATCTGTTGGTAAAAAAGCTTTTACTAAAATTTGGCTGTCCAAACACAGCAGTTTACCTACACAAATGAGCATTTAATGAAAACAAACTATAATTTTATGACACGTATCTTACTGGTACTTACTACAGAGCCATAAAAATCAATCTGATGTTAGCACTATGTAAGCTGTAATGTTTCAAAGTACCTTTCACAAGTCCTCTTTGTTGTAGAAACATGTTTTCTGCTTAGAACTTCTAAAATCAGTCCTGCAGAGCCTTCTACTTAGTTTTGATCTCTCTCTTCAACACTTTCTTTACCAACTGCATTTTTGCAGTTTTAGAAGGAAAACATGTTTATTCTCATTGGATAAGCAGGTTAGCAACGGATCTGTCAAGATCAGTCCACGTTGTGTTTCCTAAAATTATGCTGCTAAATATGTTTTTGTATTTTATGCAGATAAAAGCAAAAGAAAAGTGCTGTATCTCTGCTATGACATTTGCAAATGTATCAGAAAGCTGTTGACTTGGGCATCCAAGTGACAGCAGCATAAACGGTTTGCAAGCCAACTTCTGCTTTAGACATAACACATCTGTTATTAGAATTCGTCACACTTCTCTGAACTACTGTAAGCTTGGATTGCCCAACATCAGTGCAGCTGATACAGGAACATAAAAGTGAACATTAATATACAGTAATGTGCTCTTTATACCGTTACCATATCTACACTCATGCTTTCTAAGACACATGACAGAGCTCTGGAATACAATAGGTTTGTTAAGAATAAAACTACCTGTTACTAACCATTTCCACTGTGTACAGGTTTGGCTCTGACTATACCCCCTGATGTCCCATGTTTGACATGCAACCCATATACTGGAGCAGCCAGTCTTAGTATGATGGATGTGAGTGACCAGTACTGGCTGATGCACAGAGTTATGCCTTGGAACATACTCTGTCATTCTGACACTATAAGCCTATTTAGCATGCAGAAGTCACAGATAATTCTTGGTCATGCAGTATACAATACTAAGTACACACACACACACACACACACACACATATATATATATATATATATATATATATATATATATATATATATATATATATATATATATATAAAATCAAGTCCATGTTGCTGCGTATTGCACACTTGGATTTGATACTCAGCCATGTCATGTGACATAAAACTGGGAATTAAATTTAGCGACTCAAACTGCATCTGCAAAATATTTGACCTGTGGAATGTCTGAAATATTTTCTGGAATGGAATCAAAATTTTGAACCCATTCTGGTATGGAAACAGTGTCTGATTCACTCTTAGATTTGAAGTTTGCATCACAGAAACAATGTTGTGATGGTGATGAGGATTCTGACACAGGAAAATGTTATTTCCTATTCCTCCTATATTCTACATCCTCTGAATCTACCAAGTAGGATCTTGGCTCAGCATAGATGCCTGTAATCTGTCCAATTTGATCAAAACCTTTTGTTGTCTGGTTTTCATACCGTCTCTCCTTCCCTCAATGGACAAAGTAATTTGCTCAATCCATCATAACTAGATTTCTAAATATTACACTTCTTAACCAATTGAGCCTTGATGATTTTACTGTTCTTAGGTTTAGGCTTCAATAAACTGGAAGTAATGGGTAGCATAGTTCTAGTTTATGTGGAAAGCAGTCTTTGAGCGGGTGAGCCAAGAATATCATCACGAGGTACGTTTCTGAGATTAACCAAATTTAGAAACACATCGGTATTGTCATGCTTTGACCTTTCGAGTAACTGCTTTGCACTCTACACTGAACGTTCAGCTAGACCATTTGACTGAGGATAATCAGGACTACTAATTACATGTACAAAGTCCCAGTCTTTTGCAAATTTCTGAAACAACTGGCTAGTAAATTGAGTGCCATTGTCATAAAGAAGTTAGGGTGGACTACCATGAACTGAGAAATTACATTTCAGCTTAGTAATAACAGCTGTGGATGTTAGGTTAGGTAGTAGATCAATCTCAAACCAATTCGGATAAGAGTCTACCAAAACTAAGTAGTGCTGATTTTTTCACTCGAAGATATCAGCTGCAACTGTTGACCAAGGTAGTTCAAGAACTGGACTTAGCTGAAGTGGTTCTCTTTGTAAATGCGGTCTAGTACTATTCCATACCGAACAAGATGAAAGTACTTTATCAATGTCTTTTGGTAATGAAGGCCAAAATACTAATTATCTCGTTCTTCTCTTAGTGGATGCGGAACCTGGGTGACCACAATGCAAATCTGGATATATTCTTGTTGCAAGGAAGCAGGAACAACAATTTTAGGACCTTTGAAAATAATGCCATCTTCCATCAACAATTCAGCTCTGTAAAGAAAATAGGTTTGCACTTCAGGTGGTACACTAGATTGCTTTGACGGCCATCCAGCATTAATGTAGTGAGTGAGCTTCTGCAAAATTGGATCAATCTGACTGTGTTCTCTCAACTCATCAAGTCTAGTGGTAGAAAAATTACACGCTGTCATCACATCAAAGTCAAAATTCTCTGCGTCAAACTGTTCTGTCATATTTCTGGGTGATCTGGATAAGGAATCAGCCAAATAAAGCAATTTGATTTTTGTGTAGACCATTTGGAAATTGTACTTTTGCAATTTAAGTATCATTCTTTGCAATCTTGTTGGAGTGGAATACATAGGCTTCTTTAGAATAGTAACTAGAAGCTGGTGGTCGGTCTCAATCTGAATAGCTCAACCATAAATATAATCATGAAACTTAGAACATGCAAATACTATTGCCAAAAGCTCCTTCTCAATCTGAGCATACTGCATTTCAGTTTGGGTTAGTGTTCTAGAAGCATAGGCTACTGGTCTGCCTTCTTGAAGTATAACTGCGCCAAGACTAGATTTTGAAGCATCACAGGGAAGAGTAACTGGTTTGTTTACATCATAGTATCTTAATGTAGGTGGGATGGCAATTTTCTGTTTAAGGTCTTGAAATGCCTTCTGGTGTTGTCCCAACCATGACCATACAACATTTTTGCGTGCTGTCAACTCACTGAAGTCTGGTATAAACTTGCCTAAATAGTTTACCATGCCTAGAAAACATTGTAGAGCTTGTACATTATCTGGTGCTGACATCTCAAGAATAGCTGTTTGCTTGGTCGGGTCTGGTCTCAAGCCTATAGTCATGAACAAATGTCCTACGCAAGTAACTTCTGGAAGTCTGAATTTGCACTTTATAGGATTGAGCTTCAACTTTACTTCATGTGCTCTATCTAGAACTTTCTTGAGGTTTCTATCATGCTCTTTTTCACCATTACCTTCAATCAATAAATCATCTGCTATTATGGCACAAGGATAACCTGAAAAAACTTGCTCCATTGCACGCTGAAAGACCTCACTTGCAGTATTTATTCCAGATGGCATTCTTAGGAATCTGTATCTGCTAAATGGAGTACCAAAAGTAGTTAGAAATGAAGATGTTTGATCAAGCATCACTTACCAAAATGAACTCTTTAATCCAAGACAGAGAAAACAGTGGCATTTGCTATTAGGGCTGCAACCTCTTCGGCTGTGTGCATTGGATGATACAGTCTTTTTAATGCTTTGTTCAGATCTCTTGGGTCAATACATATTCTGATTTCAATTGAGCCTTTTTTGTGAGCTGCTACCATAGACGATACCCATTCAGTTGGTTCTGTGACTGGACAAATCACACCTTTCTGCACCATTTTCTCCAACTGAGTTTTAACTTTATCCTGAATAGCTATCAGAACACTTCTTGCTGGTCTGACTACAGGAATGACCTCTGGATCTAGCTTCATGGAATACACAACTGGAAGCATGTCTAACTTGTCATTGAAAACATCAGCATACTCTGAGAAAATGACTTCAGAAAAATTAGAACTTGGAAATGTACTTACATGATGAACTTCTTTAGCAAAAGAAAGCAGATTCATTCTTAAACTATCTTTGAGACCCAATAAAGATTGCACTGGTCTCGGGATTACATAGAACAACAAATTGTAACAGTTCTTGGTGAAATAACATGAAAGCATCACTGAGCCTTCGGTTTGAATTTCTTCAACTCCATAAGCAACAAGTCTCAAACTACTGGCTAGATTGAGTTGTTCATTAGTTCTCCCTTTAGCAAATGTGTCTGCTGATATAACATTACACTTTGAACCAGTATCAGCTTTGAGCTCTGTGTACAAAACACCTCACTTCTTGCTTCACTGCATCAACTCTTTCATCAAGCACTGATACACCATTTACATAGAGAGCTGTCTGCTTCGGTTCTACTTGATCAACTTGTTGCTTTGTGTGACCTTTCTTTACAACTGTGTGAGGCTTACTTGATTTACAAAACTTTTTGAAGTGGTAACATTTTTTACACTTGTAGTATTGCTGACCATATGTTAAGCACTTTTATACTCATGATTTGCACCACAATTGCGACAGTTAACAATAAAGCTGGAGTTGGGTTTTGCTGATTCGTGCTTGTACTGTATCGAGCTAGAGCGTGCTCCTTTCTTAGAACTTGTTGGAAAGCTATGTGCCTTCCCTGGAAATCTCGTAGCTGCCACATGCTTGGGCCTATGTTTGTCTGCCACATGCTGCATTCTATCTACATTTGCTCTGGAGTCAACTGAAGTCATGCTCTTGTCACTTGCAAGCATACTCGTGTGTTTTTCTGTCACCTCATGGATTTGACAAATCACCAGAGCTTTACTCAATGTTAAATCACTGTCATGAAGCAAAATCTTTCTTACAGCAGCAACGTTAATACCACATACAAGCCTGTCCTTTATCAGATCATCTTTTAAGTTACCAAACCGACACATTTTAGCTCTGTTCCTCAGGTCAGTTATGTAAGCTGCAAATGTTTCTCCTGGTTCCTGATAACTCATGTGAAACAAATGCCTCTCTAAAGTAATATTTGTCCAAGAGTTACACATTTCTCTGAACTTGTGCTTCAAACACTCTGGGTCCTTCCTTGATTCAACCTGTACACTTCTCCTTCATATATACTGCAGGTGCATACACCAATGAATGCTCTCTCTCTATGGCCTCTGACCCAGACAGGGTTGCCAGACGTCCCTATTTGGGCGGGACTGTCCCGAGATCAGCAGCCTGATCCTGAGTCCCACACTGCCAGTTTAAATCCTGGGCAGCCTCCGTTTTGTTTTTTTGCTTTTTTTGATTGGCCAGTATACCGGCATATGGGCCAATCAAAAATCACTAAACACGGAGCTTCTTGTGTTTAATGCGGAACATCGCAGTTCTGCATTAAACAGAAGTAGCTCCGTGTTTAGCAATTTTTGATTGGCTCGTATACCGGTATATGGGCCAATCAAAAATTGCAAAACAGAGCTACTTCTGTTTAATGCGGAACTGTGATGTTTCGCATTAAATAAACAAACACACTCATGCACATATGCCAGAAACTTATGCCAGTACTTGTAGCTTTGTCTGATGCCTTCGTACTTGTATCTGAATTTATACCTTTTGGGCTTTTCGAAATAATGCTAATGAACAAACTTGTAGTACCTTTGAATAATTGGACTTTACAAAATAAACTTCTCAGGCAGTTTAAAACTCTTGTAATATCATTTGGAAGGCTAAATGCTAAAGTAATTTATCATCATTTTGCCAAAGTCATTTATCATCATTTTAAGAAATATCTCAAATAACTTTACAGTACAAGTGAAATAAACTCTTGGGCACTGTAATATTATTGTAATATTGTTTTTGCAATAAATCATCTCTTATCAGTGTAAGAAACATATCAAATAACTGCATGATGCGAATAAACTGGACCTCTCTTCCCCAAAACTCAATAACATTTCGAAGTAGCTGCACTTTGCAAATAGCTGCATACAGCACACTCAAATGGCCCCAAAATGGCAGCACCTTGGTAGGCAACGCTTTACAGTGCAATAAACTATCTGTAATAGCGGCACTTTATGAATAGAGAAAACCAGGACAAGAAACTTTTCAAAATGTCTATACTTTGACTGTATTTTATAAAATAGTTGCACTTCGCACATAATAAACTCTTTGAAACACATGCATAGTAATAAGCACACTCTGTAAGCACTTTCAGATACTTCGAATAACTTTAGTTATACCTTTCATGCAATGTGAAGTCGTAGTTATGCCTAAACATAGCACTTCACCAAAACACATGCAATCGCCTTGCATTATTTTTGCTTAATGTGCCCTTTTGTCTCTCTTTTTGCCTTATTATATTTGTTTTGCTCATTTAGGCCCTTTTTCATGCCCAATGTACTTTTCTTCTGCTCGTTTTACTCTAAACATGTCCGGTTTTGCTTTGAACACACTCTCTTTACTTTAAACGTGTTCATTTTACCTTTAAACATAATCATTTTGCTTTACTGTTAATCATTTCAACAAATACCTTTATTTTAAACATTTCTTTCAGTTAAACTTTTCGTGCCTTCAGCTTGCTCAGTAATGCGGTTTGTGCCCTTGTAGTACCCTGTTTTATCTCTCTTATCAAATAAACACTTTGTGTTACTTCTCCTTACGTTTGATTATTTTCTGGCTCTTTTGTGCTTGTTTCTTTTGGTTATACCTTCACTGTCATCTCTGCACTTTATGGCTCTGGATTTTAATCTCTTCAATCCCGGTTCTAACACCATGTCACGCTCCTGCTTTGGACACAATAGAAGAGTCTTTGTGGGTTGTGTTCAAGCAGCTTTATTCTATACAAACACATCACTATAAAGGTTTACTGACTTTAACTTAAGTAACTTATATACAAGCTAACAACTCAGATCATGGATGCCCTCACTG